>NC_142212.1:6674477-6825993 GCF_049639895.1 Pseudopodoces humilis | reverse complement strand
CAGTGCAGGGGGAAGTCCAAGGTTTTTGGATGCGGGACACACCTGCCATGTGATGAGCAGGGATTCTCTGAGGTCTCGTACAACCACATCCCACGGCCCAGCAGCCCTGGGGGAGGTTGGCATGGGAGTGGTGTGGGTACCATGGGCTCCTTGCTGGCCAGGATCCTTGCCCAGGGTGCTGGCACCTTTGCAGGCAGACAGTGGTGCATCCCCTGCCCTGTCGGTGTGTGCTATGTGTGTCCCCCTCGACCCTACTCAGTCCTCTTCCCCCGCTGGCCTGATGTCCCCAGCTTACCTGGCACTGAGATGGGACCTCACAGCTGCGTGTTTGCTGGTGCTTGGAGATCACACGACGCTCAGCATCCTTCTCGGGGGGCAGGTCTGTCTGTCGTCTCCTACTCCCCCAGGAGCGCGAGGCTGGGGGACCAGAGCTTCCCTCCCTCGCTCCCCATCCCCAGGGACGAGGTGCTGGCAGGGTCACTTCTGGGGAAGGGGTCTGCAGTAAGGCCTAAAGCGATGCTGACAGGGGACACTTCGGAGGTGTGCGGAGTTCTCAGGGTCCCCGCGGGCGATGGGGCCGTCCCCCCGCGCATCCCCGCCGCCCAGGGCTGGGGTTTGGCGGGGCCGGGGCGGGCCGGGGCGGGCCGGGGGCGGTCGGATGTCGGCCCCATAAAAGCTCGATGCCACCGACGGCCGAGGGCGCGGCGGCGGGATGCGGGCAGCGGTGGCGGTGGCGGTGTCGCTGTGCTGGCTCTGGGCGGCGGGGCACAGCCTGCCCCGGCTCCGCCTGTCCTACCGCGGTGAGCCGGGCCGGGGGCACCTGCTGCGGGACGGGGGGGCTGACCACGGAGGGGTGTCCTCAGGGTCCCCCCTCCGGGGGCCGGGTGGGGACTTGGGGAGCCTCAGCTGCGGGCGCTGCACCCGAAGTGCGGGGTTTTTCTTGGTGTGGTCGGTGGGCAAATTGTGCTGGGGGCTCGGGCTGGGCTGCGGTTTCGGGGTTTGGCTGCTCGGCACCCTCCGCTCCCCACGCGGGACGTCTCCCCTTCCCCCGAGGAGGAGGAAGAGAGGAGCCGGGTGAAGGGGACAGGGGATGCGCCACCGGGCTCCGCGCCGGCCCCGTCGCTTCCCATGGGGGATCGTCTCCCACGCGGGGAAACTGAGGCACGGCGGCGTTCTGCCCCCGGCACGCTTTGGCTCGTGTGCTGGGTGGGTGCTGCGGTGCCCGGGTGGATCCCCCGTGCTCAGCATCCTGCCCTCGGCTGGGTGGGGGGGTCCCCGGGCTGCGAGCCCCGTGGCACTGGGGTGCGGGTGCTGGGTGCCGGGGCCCCTCGGGGGCTGCGGGGGCACTGCTTGGTTTTAATTAAAACTCTCTTTGTGATCCTGCTCTGGCTCGCCGCATCCCCCGCTCTGCCAACCTAATCCATGTGCTGCTCCAGCCAAACTTGACAGAGCCTGGGGCGCCCCAATCTCCTCCCGGCCTCAGAGCAACGAACCTGCTCTAAAAAAATCAACATAAAATAAATTGCATAACCTATATCTTCCCCCTTCCTTTCCAGAAGGGGGAAAGACCCGGGCAGCCCAGCAGTTCCAGAGCCTCGGGAGCTGCAGTGCCAGGGAGAGTCTGCTCCTATGCTGCCTGGGCTAGGGGTTCCCGAGTCTGGCTGCACCCCCTGCTCTGTCCTGGGGCACAGCAGGTCACCCCAGGGGCTGCCTCTCTCTTGAACGGGAAACTGAGGCACGCAGCCCCCCCCATCCCCTTACCCTGGGAGCCCGGGATGGCTCATGGCTCTGCCCCGTGATGCGATCCGGTGTCCTCAGGCTGGGTTTGGCAGCAGGGCGAGGAGATTTGGGGTCTCAGCAGGAGAATCGTGGGGCTCAGGGTCTGGCTCAGTGTCTGATCCACTCCAGCACAAAGTCCAGCCGTGCGGGGCCGTTTCCCAGGTGCGAGGAGCTGCCCGGGGCGGGGTGGAACCTCCTCAGCCTCCCACGGGGAACGAGCCACCTTTGGAAGCTTTTTTTTGGGACTTTTTTTTTTTTTTTTTTCTCCCCTTAAGCTGATTATTCCATTCGTCTTCCAAATTGGAAACAGAAACTGAAATTTCCCATGAAACAAATTGTGCCACCGCCTTCTCCCCGGGGGAAGAAAAAAAAAAAGAAAAAGAAAATTTCAATTAAAGACATTAGAGCCTCTGAAAATAAAAAAACCGTGGTGAGCTGAAGCTGTTTGTGCAGAGCGCCTCGACCTGGGCTCTGCGTGCCTGGTGGCCCTGGCTGTGAGGTGACTTTGGGGGGTGACAGGGACAGGCGTTGTGCTGTGGGTGCAGTGGTGGCCATGCACTCAGCTCTCCCTCACACTTTAAACCACTCTTTTCCTTTTGTTTCTACGTCCAGCAGTGGCTCATGTAAGAGAGGAAAAGAGCATTTTGCTGCTGTGTGGACCAGAAGCATTGCCCTGTGCTCTTTGCTGTCTGTCCCGAGGGACCCCCACTGGGGGGTGGCTCCCGTGGGAGCCCCACCCTGGGGTAAAGGTGTCCCAGGGATGGATGGGGCACGGCAGGGGCTGCTCCCTGGGGACTTGAAGAGGAAGGCGCCCTGAGCCAGTGTAACCCGAGGCACAGGAGGAATTCGCCAGGTCTGGGGGAGAAGGGGAAGCCTTGCCTGAAACAATGAAGGGAGCCTGCCGGCTTTGCCAGTGTTGTTTTGACCTGGGAAAATATTATTGCTGAGCAAGAATAGAAGGAGCCGACAGCGTTTTCCTGGGCTGGACGCGGCGATACGGGAGGACCTGATGCTGGGAGGGCACCGGGAGGAGGGTACCAGCCTGGGTGGAGAGACCACCACTGCCTGGAGCCAGCTCTGCTTGCAAGCACGGGGAGGATGAGGATGGAGCCGCTGGGACTATATCCTCTGTGCCACTGGCATCAGCAGTTAGGGGACTGGGACTGCCCTTGAGCAGGGATAGGATGTGTCATGGGGTGAAGGTGTCGTCTCCAGCTTGGGATGGACCTTGTCTCCCTTGCAGGACCTAGATGAGGCATTTCTCACCAGGATGGGTCACTATGTCACTGGCCATCTCCTTGCTGGAAGTGACAAATGTCTTCCCAGCAAGAGCAGGACTTGGTACCCCAGTGTCCTGACCCATGGTGACTGGATTTGTCCCAGTACCACCTTCCCCCTTACAGGGACATGTGTGAGAGACGCTCAGGCTGGGTGTTTCCCTGGGGTCAGCAGCAGTGGCCGGCGCTCTTCCGGGCTGGAGGGTGTTTGGGGACAGAGCTGTGCTCATCAATGGTGCTTTGTCCTTCTCCTCCTTCTTTGTCTGGCAGGCACAGTGGCCTGGCCTGGGGTCGGGATGGGTTTTCAGAGCCCCACAAAGCTGAGCAATTCCCTCTGGCCCTCTCCCTCTGGCAGCTGTGGAAGCTGTGTGGGCGCCACCATGCCGGCTTGATGACCCTGAAAGTAATTTCCCACTGGAATTCAGTCGAGCCACTGCCCCCGTGTCATCGTCACTGTGAGGGTCCCCTTGGCATCCCACGAGATTCAGGTTTGGGCTTGCTTTGGGGACTTTGACTGTCAGACCCTGTTGCTTTGGGATGTGATGTCCATCCCAGGGATGCAACCTGTCCATCCCAGGGATGCCCCTGTGCTGGTGCTTCTCCCCAAGTGCCTCATCTGTACCAGAGGGATACAGCCTTCCTATCAGTGACTTCTGGTGGCAGTGGCAGCAGCGGGCTTTGTCTGGCAGTTTCCCCATGGCACTGGCCGGGTGCCTGCTATTGTGTCATTGGCTGGCACTCAGCAGGGACAGGACCTGCCTTCTGTCCACCCTGTGTCCGGTCTCACCACCATCCCAGCTCTGCGTGAGCCCAGCCTGGGGCTGATGGCACAGCCCAGCTTGCTGTGGCACGGCTGCAGTAGGAGTCTGGAGTGGTTCAGCCAAACCTTGCTGGGGGTGGCAACCTTGCCTGGGACCCTGCTGCTTGTTGGCTCTGCAGCTTTGTCCTTGGCTGGCACGGAGAACAGCACTCCAGCCGGGTTGAGGCTGGGATGTTCATGTCTCCAGGAAGGGATGGAGACACATGCTGCAGTCTGGAGTGGCTGTGAGCAGCATTGCTGACTCCAGGACAACTCCATGATACTCAGAAGCAACAGCTCAGAGGAACCCTTGGGGCTGGGCTGGCTTCTGCTGATGCTTTCATCTCTTCCTGGCAGAGCTTTTAGGCACCAACCGCTCCGTCCTCTTCTTTGGTCACCGCGGCTTCCTGGGCTTCCGCTCCCTCTACCTGGACGAGTATCGTGACCGGCTCTTCATCGGGGGGAAGGATGTGCTCTACTCCCTACTCCTGGACAGGGCCAGTGCAGATGCCAAGGAGGTGAGCTGGGTGCTGCTGAACATCCTGGGGTATCTGTCCCCACCCTGGCCCCCTGTGGATCTGTCGGTGCCCAGCTGAGCCAGGCAAAGTCACTCTGAAACAAGACCTGCCCTGGGGACAGCCTCATCTCAAGTGCCTCCAAGTTATTCCATAAACTTGTAGTGCCTGTCAAGGGCAGGCTGGAGGAAAATTAGTTGGCAGTTCAGCCTAGAAGACTGGTGGTGCAGCTCACCAGTACTGAGCATTGTTTTGGACCTCACTCTTCTAAAAAACTGCCATTGGGAGATTGAGTGCTGCCCATCCCCATCTGGGCATCCCCTTCACAGGCCAAATATTCAGCTGAATGCCTGCAGAGACAAGGAGCTAAAGGGATCCACCACTGCAAGAAGTTGTTCCAGGGTTCACCTGGCAAATCCCCCAAATCTCTCCTGGTTCCTCGGTGGGAGAGGTGATGGACCAGAATGATGGTGCTGGGTGGTGGCTCCCCTCCTCTTTCAGCCTCTCCACTTTGACTTTATGTTTTTCAAACGTGGCTCTGGGCTGTTTCTAGCTGAAGGAGGAGGAGGAGGAGGAGGAAATTAAGTGCCCCTCGGCCTGCTGGGTCACTGCGGTGGGGTCAAGGGCTTGTGTACCCAAGCTGCCCTTGGTCTGAGAGCTGCTAAAGGCTGTGTGGGACATGGACTTCATCACTCCTGCTGTCCCCTGGGCACCCTTTCCCCAGGCCACCCACAAGCCCACCCCCCTCCAGGCCAGCTCCAGCCATCCCCAGCATGACCACCCAAATCCAGCCCAGCTGTGGGCAGTGACTGCCAGGATGCATCTCCCCAGGAGGGTCCTGCTCGGGGTTGTAGGGTGGGAGTTCTGGGCTGGGTGGGCTCCAGGGAGCTGTGGTTGCTGTCTCCATCCCCTTGTCACTGGCAGCCTGGGGATGTGGATTTGCATGGCTGGGTCCCTGCTGTCCCTGGTCCCTGCTCCAACAGACCCTTTGTGTTCCAGATCTATTGGCCACCACGCCCTGGGCAGACGCAGGAGTGTTTTCAGAAGGGGAAGGATCCAGGGGTGAGTCTTTCCCCGTGTGTGTTCTGCTCTGAGCTGGGGGGCCCCTTGTGCCAGATGGCTCACCCCATCAGTTGGGGTTGTGCCATGTCACCTGCCAGAGATGTCCCTGGGGCTCAGGGGCCAGTTAATCCTAGTACAAGAGGGAAACTGAGGCAGGGAGTCTGTGGCCAATCCTGGCCACACAAGAGGCTTGCTCCAGGCTCTGGAAATCCTGTCTCAGTTGCTCTGCTCAGCCCTGTGGCCAGTGTGTCCCATTGTGGCTGCATGAGCAGGCAGGGATAGCTGGGCTCTGGGACCAGAGCTTGGAGGGACCAGAACCCCCATGCTGTGCTCCAGACCCCAGCAACACTGCCTGGCCCATCCTGGCTGTCCCTGATGGTGGGAAATCTGTAACGAGCTCAGGTTTGGTGACCTTGTTCCCTAAACCTTACCCCTCTTTGCATTCCCCTGCCCCGATATAAAACAGGACTGTGGCGGGGAGAAAGTCCCCAAGGCTCCCCTGGCCCAGACAAATTGCTCCCAGGAGTCCCTGTTCTGCTCTCTGTGTTTATTTTACCAGCTCTCACCGACAGATCCAAGCCAGGGCAGGCTTAACTTTTTATTTTTCTTGAACATATATTTTTCTTCACTTGCAAAGGGAAAATAAACAGCAGGAGGCTGGGAACCCCCGGGGCGGCTCGGCAGCGGTGTTCCCAGCAGATGAGGGGCCTCGCATCCCGCTGTGGAGGGGACAATGGAGGGCAGGCAGGGCTGGTGCTGGCCAGGGGGAGCTGCCAAACTAATGGTGGAGAAGGATGGGAGCCCTTTTCCAATGGGAACTGCCAGGAGAGAATGCACAAAGTCAGAGGTGGCAGGTCTCCAGCCCTGGGAGTGTCGCTGCTGCCGTCCCCCAGAGAAGGGGACAATTCCAGACAGCAGCGACCAGAGCTGTTCTGGAGGCAGCCCAGGATGCCTGTGGGTCTCTGTCTCCACTGTTTCCTCCTTTTGTTTCATCCCTGGCGTAAGCAGGAACATGACAGGGAAGGATGTCTCCGCATCTGGTCACGTCCTGGGCGCCAGGGGTTTGGTGGCAGGGTTTGGAGCTTGCAGGGCAAGTGACGTTGCTCCCCTGGCTAGTGTGGACTGTGTGACAGTGCACAGGTGCCTGTGGGCAGGAGATGCCCAGGTGGCAATTGGATGCCATGTGGTTCCCCTGGGATGCTCTTGGCAGCAGGAGGACCAGTAAAAAGCTGTGTCATTTTGGAATGGGCTGGGGTCCACCCAGATGGAGTCCATACAAGCCCTGTCAGTGGGCACAGGCTGCCACCCCAGATCCCTGGCACCAGGCTGGAGGCAGGGAGCCAGGGCTGGGGCTCACCCACTGTCGTAGGGCCCCAGGCAGAGGCAGGGAGCTGGGGTTGGGCAAAGCACCAATACCTGGTGACCCTTCCTCTCCCCTGGTGTCCCCCCAGACTGACTGTGCCAACTATGTCCGTGTGCTGCACCCCTACAACCGGACACACTTGCTGGCCTGCGGGACAGGTGCCTTCCACCCCATGTGCACCTTCATCTACGTGGGGCACCGTGGCGAGGTAGGGCAGCATCCCCAGCAGGACACCCCTGGAATGCAGATCCCCATTGCCTGCCTCTCTCCTGAGGGGCTTTGGGACTGCATGGGGACACTGGATGTGTAGTTTGCTCTAACCTGAATACTGGTGGCGGGGGGAGTGTCAGGAACCAGCTCCCTGCTGTCCCTTTGTCCTTCTGCTACCCCTGGATTGGGGTGTGGGGGGTGTGTGTGTGTGTGTGTAAAATCCAGCTTTCCCACCTGTCTGGCCTGGGATCTCCTTTATAGACATGTCCCCAGGGTCTGGTGTCCTGACAGGGGCTGAGGCGGGGGTGCTCCTCTCCCAGCTCACTTCTCAATAAATCAAGTTGGCTAGGGTGGAATGGCAGGACAGCCCTCAGAGCCCTCCCCACAGTCTGGCCCTGTTTGGGCAGCAGGAGCCTTCTCTGTACCATGATGACTCTGACCAGGCGGGTGGGCAAGCAAAGGGGCAAGCTGGAGGGGCTGGTGGATCCCCTTCAGCTGCTGTGCACCCTCATGGGATCAGTCTTGCCTCAAAAAGCGTGGATCCTGCTTCCAGATGGTCCTTTGGGTGCACTGAGTGCAAGTTGGGCAGGGACCTGAGCTGGCCCCTGCCCGGGCACAGCCCAGGGCTCACCTGCCTGCTCCCTCCCCAGCACACCTTCAGCCTGGACACTGCCAGCGTGGAGAACGGCCGGGGCAGGTGCCCGCACGAGCCCAGCCGTGCTTTCGCCAGCACTGTCATCGGTGGGTTGTCTTCCTCCGGATCTGGGAGCCTCTGGGGTGTGTCCCAGGGATGGTCCCCGTGCCACCCAGCTGGGTGTTTTTGCAGGTGGGGAGCTGTACGCTGGCCTCACCGCAGATTTCCTGGGACGTGATCCCGGTGTTTTCCGCAGCATGGGGACCCGCTCCGCCCTGCGCACAGAGGTGGACCAGCGCTTGCTCAACGGTAACAGCTTCCCTCTGCCTCTCCATTTCCCCCAGCAGGGCTAATGCCAGGGACCACGAACCTTGTGGTGGCCAGAGCATCTGTGGCCATGGTGCAGCATCCCCCGTGCCAGCTAAGAGCAGGGAAAGGCACCAGGGCAGCAAGGTCTGGGGGATGGTCCCGGCTGGCATCCAGCCCCAGCATGGACTGGGGGTCTGGAGCTGGTGGCTGTGCCCTCTCTCCCCACCTGACATGGCCAGATCTTGCCTGTAGATCCCAAATTTGTGGCAGCCCACTTGATCCCAGACAATGATGACCGGGACAACGACAAAGCCTATTTCTTCTTCACGGAGAAGGTGGTGGAGGCAGACAGCAAGGAGCACGCCATTGTCAGCCGTGTGGGGCGTGTCTGCGTGGTAAGATGCTGGTGGGGACCATGGGGGACAGGCATGCACCAAGTCACAGCAGTGGCCCTGATACTCCCTGTCCCTGCAGAATGATGCTGGTGGCCAGAGGGTGCTGGTCAACAAGTGGAGTACTTTCAACAAGGCCCGGCTGGTGTGCTCAGTCCCTGGCCCTGGTGGCATTGACACCTACTTTGATGAGCTAGGTAAGGTGTGCATGGAGGTGTATCTCACTGGGGCTAGACACTTAGTTGGTGGCCACTCACTCAGTTGGATTCCAGGAAAAAAAACATGCTTTCATTTCCAGAGGATGTCTTCTTGCTGAGGACGAAGGATAGGAAGAGCCCGGAGATCTATGCCCTTTTCAGCACTGTCAGGTGGGTAGTCCAGCTCCAGCCTCTGGGGACATCTAGCTGCAGCTGCCCATGACCTGCCCTGTCACTGTCACCAAGGGTTGCTGGCTGCTCCCCTGGTCTGTCTGGGTTTGTCAGTGTTCCCACTGCCAACAGCACCAAGCATGGCTCTGCTCAAGCCACTGTCCATCCCCTTGCAGCCACGTTTTCCGGGGTTCTGCTGTCTGTGTGTACCGCATGGCCGACATCCGGGAAGTCTTCAATGGGCCCTTTGCCCACCGAGAGAGCCCCCATCACCAGTGGGGTGCCTACGAGGGCAGGGTGCCCTACCCACGGCCGGGTGTGGTGAGTGACTCCCTGGAGCTCCTGGCCCCCTCTGCTCCTCCAACTGCTCTTCTGGGGTGGTGATGGAGCCATCCCCCATCTTCTCACCTGCTGGAGAGGTCAGCTGGTCTGGCAAAGGGGTGGAAAAGATGGATTCCAAAATGGAAGGCAGAGAGGGACCCAAAACAGCTCTGACGGGTGATGGAGGGGGAAGGAGTGATGGGTGCTGGGGTGGCTGGGCTGAGCTGGTCCCCTCTTGTCCCTGCAGTGTCCCAGCAAGACCACCAACCAGCCCCGGCGGCAGTACGGCACCACCAAGGACTTCCCTGACGAGGTGCTGCACTTCGCCCGCGCTCACCCGCTCATGCACAAGCCCGTGTACCCCCGGCACCGCCGGCCCCTCCTCGTGAAGACTGACCTGCCCCACCGGCTGCGCCAGCTCGTGGTGGACAGGGTGGAGGCCGAGGATGGGCAGCACGACATCCTCTTCCTCGGCACAGGTGAGCAGCAGGAGCAGAGTGCAGGACGGAGCAGCAGAGCTGGGGGTCCCAGTGGGCACCCCCCTGGGCTGTGTGATGCAGGGTGCTCACACCTCCATCCTCCTTGGTTCCCAGATGCTGGCTCGGTGCTGAAGGTGGTGGTCATACAGAAGACTAGCTCAGCCGTGACTGAAGAAGTCATCCTGGAGGAGCTTCAGGTTTTTAAGGTGACATTTACTGCCCCACTTGCAAGGGAGGGGGTAGTGGGGTGGGCTCAGGTTGGGGACACATGTGGGGATGGAGGCTCAGGGCTGTCAGTGCACTGTTGGTCACTGGAAGGTCTCAGGGTTGTGAGGGTAGAGGGTGGCTGGGGTTATTTTCACCTTCCCCAAAGCATTTCTGATGCTCTGCCATGCCCTGGTGTCTCTGAATGAGCCAGGCTGTCTGTGATGAGGATTATGCCAGCCTGATGTCCACTCCCCTCCCCTACAGATGCCTGTGCCCATCACCCAGATGGAGATCTCCGTCAAGCGTGTGAGTACAGATGCGGCTCGGCCACGGGGCTGGGGACTGGCAGGTGATCACCTGTGGTCGCCAGCCTCTTAAAGCCATGTGATGCTTGCCCTGGGATGTCCTGGCTGGGCCCTCAGGAGCCAAGCCCATGGGGGTTGCCAACAAAACCACCTTGGTGCTGTTCCCCCAGCAAACGCTGTACGTGGGCTCCAGCCTAGGGGTGGCCCAGGTACGGCTGCACCAGTGTGAGTCCTACGGCACCGCTTGTGCCGAGTGCTGCCTGGCCAGGGATCCCTACTGTGCCTGGGATGGCACTGCCTGCACCCACTACCAGCCCTCCGGCAAGCGCCGCCAGCGCCGCCAGGACGCCCGTCACGGCAACCCTGCACACCAGTGTCTGGACCAGAACCTGACCGGTGAGAGACTGGGGGGCCCGCAGGGCTGAGGGGCTCCTCCAGGTGCCCCAAGATGTCCTGACATGTGCAGCCCTAGCACACAGAGGGGCTTGTAACCATTCTGCTGTTCATCTCATAGACCAGGGCATGCCCCAAGAGAAGGTGGGTGCTGCTGGGGCTGGGTCTGGCCACTGGGAGAAAAGGGGATGAAGCCCCACGGTGGCCAAGGGGGGCTGACACCTGGGCGGGTGGAAGCCTGGCTCTGCCCTCCCTGTGAGCCTGTGCCTGTGTTTGCCCTAGTGGATGATTTTGAGAGCGTTGAGGAGAAGGTGCTTTATGGGGCAGAGGACAACAGCACTTTCCTGGAGTGTGTTCCCCGGTCCCCGCAGGCCAGCGTGCAGTGGTTTGTCCAGAGGCCCCCTGATGAGCAGCGGGATGAGGTGAGGCTCCCTTGCTCCCCGCTCCCCTTGTGGGGATACAGCAGGGATGTGGGGCCAGACCTGGACCCTCCCAACCTCCTGGTGGCCGACAGGTGAAGACAGATGAGCGGATCCTGCAGACGGAGCACGGGCTGCTTTTCCGCAAGCTGCACCGGCACGATGCCGGTGTCTACTACTGCAAAACGCTGGAGCACGGCTTCACGCAGACAGTGGCCAAAACCACCCTGGAGGTGATCACCAGCGAGCAGCTGGCACACACCTTCCCCCAGGGGCCAGGGGACGAGCTCCCACACCTGCTCTGCCCCGAGCCCCGGCTGGTGCCACAGGCTCCCAAAACCTGGTTCAAGGACATCATGCACCTCATCAGCTCCCAAAACCCGCGGCGGCTGGAGGAGTACTGTGCCCGCCTCTGGTGCAGCAGCCGCCCCCACCACCGCAAGAACAAACTGGCCCAGGCCAAGCTGGTCCTGGCTGGTGTGGACGTGGCCAGGAAGGGACGGACAGCCAAACCCCACAGCGAGAGGAACCGCGTGCCCCGGCAAGCACCGGCCACTTAGAGAGGGCGGGGTAACGGATGTGGGGCAGCGGCGGAGGAGTACCAGCTCCCTGTGCTGCTGGTGGCGCTGGGGGCCTCTTGCCCTGCTGGGTGGCTTGCAGTGCTGCCAGCCTGGTCCCCCTGGTGAGTGGATGGGCAGGTCCCTGTCACCCTCAGTGGCTGCAGGATCACCTCACAAACAGGTGGTGAGGTGGGACACGTTGGCCCCCCCTTGCTCTTGCAGGTGATGTAGCAGCTGGGGGCCGTAGTCCCTGGGTGGACTGGGGCACAGTGGCACGGTGCCACCCAGGCCATGCTGTCTCCCAGATGCTGGCTGGATCCCTCTGTGAATACTGGGGCCGTGTGTGGTGCCGTGGGAGTGGCTGATGGCTCCAGGCTCTTTCCACAGCAGCACAAAGCCTGGGGAAGATGATGCCTGCTCATACTGGGGGAAAGCCAGCATCATCCCAAAAAGCCTCTATGTGCAGGAGGAGCCCTGTCACCCGCTGTGCCTGGGGAGCCGGAGCTGTGCTGTACCACCCAGGGTGGATCCTGGAGGACAGGGCTCCTTCCTACCTTCCCTTGGCACTGGGACACACTCAGCAGTGCCAGCCCGTTCCTGGGTGCAGCTCCCCACTTCCCCTCTGACTGTTCCACAGCCACAGTTTTAGGGCTGGACAGGGCTGGGAAGAAAAGCAAACGGCTGTGGGCAGGTTAGACCTGTTCCTGGGTAAACACTGGGAGAGGCACTAATGCCACTGTTTTCACTGTGCCCAGGTGGGAGCAGGGACAGGCAGAAGACAGCCCCAGCAGAGTTTGGGGGGCTGCACCACAGCTGGGGTGGTTTCTGCTGGTTGGTGGCCCCACAGGGCTGGGTGGGACATGGCTGGTTTGGGTGGGATCCTGCTGCCTGGTGGAGCTAAACCAGCACCCAGAGCCTTCCCCAAACGCAGGGGCTGGGGGTAGGTGCATGGAGGGCACCTCCAGGCTGCCAGCAAGGTGCTCCTTGCTTTCCTCACCCGACATGAGCTCACTCATGGTCAGCCCAGGGTGATAAAGATCTGCCCCTTCCTGAGGCAGGGCAGTCCCACACAATGGTGTGAACTGCAGCTCTGCTGGGACCGGCATTGTTCAGAGCTGGAGGAACGGGAAAGAAAAATAATAATAATAGTAATTAAAAGGCCCTAAATAGCTCACACAAAGCCAGGTCGTGATATCATCTCTCCTCCCTGTGTGTGTTTGTGCTGCAGCAGTGGCTCCCCAGGAGCAGAGGCCCTCGGCAGCACTGCCCCGTCCCATTGAGACAGACTGGGGGTCCTGGCCCCCTTCTCCAGCTCCCTGTCCCACCTCTCCTGCAAACTCCATGTGTCTCCTGGGATTGGAGAGCTGCGGTGAGGCTGGCAGGCTGGGACATGTCCTGCAGGGAGGGGAGTGGTGCTGGTAGCGCTGATTTACGGGGCCAGACGGGAGCCAAGCACGTGGATTTGGATAATCGCAGGCCTGGGGGGCACAGGAAAACAACGGCCAACAAGCAGAGACAAGGAGGGACCTGGGTAGAAAGCCAGAAATGAGACAGGAGTCTGATTCCTCAGGGCCTGGATTAAACAGCTCTGCAGCGCCTGCACTGACCCGTGCTGGAATGCCTGCACCCTTCTGCCTCTGAGTGATCCCTGTGCTCCACAGAGCAGGGGCTGGGCTGCCCATTTTGGGGGAGGTAGCAAGAGGGGGCTTGAGGGCTCTGCTGTGTATGGAACCTGGCAATGAGGTGAACTGTGACAGGCTGGAGGTGGCACCAGAGCCAGCAGTGCTTTAGATTGAGCAGGAACAGAGACCAGAACCAAACAGTCCCCCAAATAGTGTCCCCCTTTTGGGGTGACTGTTTGTCCCTGCTCCCACTAAATCTCTGAGGTGGCTGAGCTTAGGTCTCCTGGGTAGATTTACCACTATGGCTGGAGCAGGAAAGATTTTGTCAGGGCTGCACACAGCATTCTGCAGGCTCACAGCCTTGTCTCTGGTGATCATCAGCCCACTGAGGCAACCTGTGTCCCTAGAAACTTCCAGGGGCTGAACAACCACGAACACACCCTGATGCACCTGGGGGTTGGAAGGAGACACCATCCCGGGGCAGATCCAGCAGCGGGCACCTCAGTTTCTGCAGAAGGGAGTGGGTCCTACCTGGGCTTAGCTCTGTCCTGGGGCAGGAGTGGGGTGAGGGGAGCGCCTGGGGCCGGGGTGTGCGTGGGAACAGCCGCAGAACAAAGCCATGCAGGGGGAGACAGGCCCAGACGCCCATCCCACTCCTATTTTTATCCCACTTCCTAAGGAAGTGCAGCGCAGGGGTGCACGCTCACCCTGGAGCCTTACAGCCTCCGAGGCGGCCAAAGTGGAGCTGCTGGCCAGGTCAGGGCTGGCCCCAGCTTCACCAGCAGCCCCCACACCTCCACACACAATCACAGAATCGATTGGGTTGAAGAGACTCCTGAGATCATCAAATCCAACCCAACACCACTGTGTGACCCAGACCATGGCACTGAGTGCCACAGTCAGCCTTTCCTTCAACACCTCCAGGGACAGTGACTCCACACCACCCTGGGCAGCCCATTCCTGTGCCTGATCATCTGTGCTGTGAAGAAATTCTTCCTAATGTCCAACATGAGCCTGGTGCAGCTTATGGCTGTGTCCCTCTCATCCTGTCGTCAGCTGCTTTGCAGGAGAGCTGGGCAGTGCAGCCCCTCACTGCAGCTCCTCACCAACAGGGCAGCCCAAGCTGCCGAGCCTGAACCCCATCGTCATCATCATCATCATCATCATCATCATCCCTGAACAACCCCACAGACAAACAAAACTACAAAACCCTGCCAGGCAGATGCACCCACTTTGTTATTCTTGCTGTTACTTTCTGCCCAACATGCACGTTTTCAGAGACCTTGTAACGAGCACTAAGCATGGGGTCCACCAAACAGTCCTGGATGTTGCAAATTCTGGTAGAGGCCTCTGCCCTCAGCAGTGCTGTGAGTGTTACAATAAGCAGATCCTCCTTGAAGGCACAGGGACAGAACTAAAATAGTATTCAAGTATCACAATGTCTAGAAAATTACAGGCATAAAGCTCAGGAGCGTGTGCTATTAGCTGCATTCCCTGGACAATAAAAGGAAATAGCAACACACAGTGAGGAAAGTGTGAGAAGAGAGGCTGGAAATCAGTCACCAGAAAACACAGAGGAGCGAGATGTGGCAAACCCTATTGTTTTAGAGGCAATAAACTCTAGACATCCATCCTTCTTGCCCAGAAGGAAGAACACCTCGGCATTCCCACTTTTCCAGGGAGCCCGCGGCCCGCGCGGCCCTCAGGCACCAGCTGCCTGCGCGCGACCGCGCGTCGCAGCCGCGTGACGTCACGGCGCACGATGACGCACAGGGACGAGCGACGGCGGGTCCCGCAGTCGGGGCCGGACATGGCGGCGGGGCCCGGCCCGCGGGAAGATGAATAAGGGCTGGCTGGAGCTGGAGAGCGATCCCGGTGAGCGGCGGCTCGGCAGCGCGCAGCGAGCGGGGCTGGGCGCGGGCCGAGGCACGGGTGGGGGCGGTGAGGGGGCTCTGATGGGCACACTGGCAGCGGGGCCTGGGCTGGGGGGAGAGTCGTGAGGGACAGGTCAGGGGGGCTGCAAGGGGCAGGATGGGGGTGTGGGGTGTGCGGGTGGAGTTTTAGGGAGTGGGATTTATGGTGCATAGGTTTGAGTTTTGAGGGGGGGGCTGGGGATGGGAGGCGAATTGTTAAAGGTTGGGGGGGCTGCGGGTGTGGGGTGTACAGGGGACGCTTTGGGGGGCAGGGGCTGCGGCGGCACAGGTGAAGTTGTGGTGGTGTGGGTGTTCAAGTGGAACTTTGTGGGGTGCAGGCCTAGGATAGGAGGGTGCAGGAGGGCAGGAAAGGTGCTGAAGAGGCCGGCACCGAGAAACTGGGAGTAGGATGGTGACAGGTGTCCCCTTCCCGCTGCCCTGAACGTGGATTCTGTGGCGGAGTCCCGGAGTTGTTTCATGGGTTGGGATTTCAGGGCCAAAGCTGGTGTTGGCTGGGGCATTGTCTGAAATGTTTTAACCCTCTGAGTCTCTGTGGTGTGGAATGGGGCTGTCCTATAAGGAGCTGGGAGTTGCTCTCTAGGATGGGGTGGTGAGTTTTTGGGGTATGGGTGAGGAAATTTGATCACTGGAATTATACTTGTCTCTTGCACTCAGCAAAGGATTCTGTTTGGTGTCAGAGTCCCAGTCACCCCCAGTTTTGTTGCTCTTGATTCTCTTTACTGGTGCTCGGAGAATGCTGAAATCATCCCCATCCTCTTCATCATGGCAAAAAGTCCCAGGACATGGTTTGGATTCTCACAGCTGGGAGGGAAAGTTATTTGCTTGGGAAGCAATCTGTCTGGGCAGAGGCAGGTTTTTTAGGATATGTGGCAGTTTGGATGCAGGGCTGGCAGCTGGGACAGATGTTAGGAGTGACCATGTACTGCTCTCAGCTTTTCCATTCAGCATGTCCCACGAGCTGAATGTCTTCCCACTGGCTCTTGCCATGGGGCTTGGGATGAAATCTGAGTGCTTTAGTGGTCAGGAAGGGTCAGTAGATCCAGGTTTGGGCTGGCTGCTGGGTGGGGAAGAGAGCCTTGGGGACATCCAGGCTGCTGGCATAGGGTTATGTGTGGACACCAGAATGTATCCCTGCCAACCCATATCATTTGGGATGGGTGTTTGAGTGTTCCAGGAGAGGTGTCAGCAGCAGGACTGTGCCTTCTGTGGCTGCTGAGGTAATACAAACTACTGAAATATGGCAGAGAAAAAAGTGGGGTTGGAAGGGACCAGGAAGGTGATAAGGTTTGGTGCAATGGCCTGGCCTCCCACTGGTTTGAAGCATGTTATTTCCACAGCATATTTCTTCTCACTTACAATTTTGTAAGAAATATATTTTCTGCTAAATTAATGAAGACTTCTTGCTCCCAGGAGTTTTGTCCCTGCTTTAATCATTTTAACTTCGGTGTGGAAGCCCCTTGGGCTCTTCTTAATTGAGCCACATACATCAGGGTCCTTAAAATCCATTGCTTACAGGGATGTTTCTCAGGACTTAATCCTTCTTATTGGTATTCCCTGGACTTCCTCCCAGGCTTCCAGCAGCCTTTCTAAGGGAGCTAAAAAAGCAGGTTTGTTATTCCAGTCTCGAACTCACTAACTCCATGTGCAGAGTGATTGCCTGAAAATTGAGCTGGCTGCCTTTGCTTCAGCACCCTAGTGGCAGCTGCTGCTCAGTCACTGATGTCTGATAGTCCTTGTTTTCTTGCTGTTGTCTCTGTATTTCTGGTTATGTCCTCCTGAATTTTGTAGTCACTGGAGACAGGCTGTTGGATTTGGTTCCCCCAAAGAGGCAGGGAGATGAACCCTCGGACTTTCCCCTCAGCCCTGTTGCTGTGATCTGGATTTCCCCTCACTGGCTTTCACTAATGTGAACAGAAATTGTATATTTTTAAAATATCTTGTAATATCTTAGCCATTTTTCTCTGCGGTTACAAGTGTGTGTGTCATTTCGGTGCTCCCTGCTGCTCACTTGGCAGGCCATCTGCAGTGGGTCAGGCAGAAAAGAGTTGGTTCAGGTCCTCTTGAGAAAGAGGATGATCAGTGGGGATGAAGGGGTGAAGGGAGTTGGAGCACCTCTGAGTTCAACAGCCCCACTGCTGGGACTCGGTGTGATGCTGGTGCCACTCTGCTGTGGATTTTCTCGCTATGCCTTGGCCTGGGACTATGTGGCACTCTCAGGGGATGATGACAGCAGATTTCCTCTCTGCTCTCTTCAGCCAGAAGTAACCTGTTGGTTTTGTTCCTTTCAGGTCTTTTCACACTCCTGGTTGAAGATTTTGGTAAGTCCTAGAAACCTTTCTGAGAAGTCGGTTTTGTGCCTGATATTACCCTGTCCTTTCTGGTGGGCCTTATACCAGCTTCTCTCCTTTGTCTGCAGGGGTCAAGGGAGTGCAGGTTGAGGAGATTTATGATCTGCAGAGCAAATGCCAAGGGTGAGTCAGAGGCCTGAGAGTGAGTTTTGCAAAGCAGAATGGTCTGTGGGCCTGGGAACTCATCACCAGGTGTTCAGAGCTTGTGAGCTTGTCTGTTATGGAGGTCAGGGCTGTAAGTGATGGACCAGGAAGGCTTATCAGGTTTGGGGCAGGTTGGGGACATCCTCCAAGGGATTCATCTCCCTCTCACCATGGAGAGGTGGTATAGTTGCAGTGTGAGCTTTCTTCCTGTCCTGGTGCTGTGAAAAGGCTTTGAGGGTGTTGCTTCTTAAAAGCCATTGCTGAATTCCTTTCAAGAATGAATCCAAGGTAGGTGTAAAAGCAGGGGACTGGCCATGCACTGTTCTGCAGGTCAGTCAGTGTCCAGAGGGGAATTTCCCATTTCTTTGTCTTCAGCCTCTTAAAACTTGTCAATCCTCAAAGTTTTCCTGATTGTTGGCTGAGCCTGTAGCATCAGTGCTGGAGTGTCCTCAGTAGTGTCGGGCTGGGGACATTGTGGCAGGGATGGTCACTTCCAGAAAGACGGCACTGGTCATTCAGGTTTTCCTCTCTCTCTTTGCTCTGCCTGTGAAACAGAAGGTTTCTGATGCTGGGCAGAGCAGCCCCACTGGTGTGGTTGGCCCAAAGTGCTGCAGCTGCTGCTTTCTCTCTGCAGCCCCGTGTATGGGTTCATCTTCCTGTTCAAGTGGATTGAGGAGCGCCGGTCCCGCCGGAAGGTCTCCACGCTGGTGGATGAGACGTCAGTGATCGATGATGACATCGTCAATAACATGTTCTTTGCTCACCAGGTAGGCTCCAGGAGGGGGGAAAGTTTCTGTGGGGTGTCTCCTGTGACACCTCAGGGAAGCATTGTGGTATACTGAGAAGCTGCACTGATCTTGCCATGAGGGCAGCTCTTCTTTCCTTGGAGTGTCTTCCCTGAGCTCCAGGTTGGAGGGTATCCAGTGAGGGCTGGGTGACTGTGGCCTGCACTGTGAGCAGATGCTCATGGGGCATGGTGAGGCTCACTATGTGATACTGACTTCCCTCCTTCCTGTGAGAGCTGAGGTCAAGTCAGCTGCTGTCACAAGTGATGATAGTTTCTGCATCAGTGCTTTCAGTTGATTGTTGTCAACACTGAGAGGTAGTTGAAAGGCTGCCTTGTTCCTGCTGGTTAAGTTGGTCTTTGTGTTACTCTCCAGCTGATCCCCAATTCCTGTGCCACCCATGCCCTGCTGAGCGTCCTCCTGAACTGCAACAATGTTGACCTGGGGCCCACGCTGAGCCGCATGAAGGATTTCACCAAAGGCTTCAGCCCTGAGGTAGGGCCAGGGTCAGGCAGGACTGTGCAGGGGTGGCACAGGTGGCTCTGCCTTCTGCTCCCCTCTTGGGGTGATGCTCTTAATGAGCTGGCTCCTTCCCTGCCCTCTGAGGCTGCACACTGCAGCAGGATTGCCTCTTCTCTTTCGTACTCCTGCCTTGCCTTGCTCAGAGCCTTGGTCCTCTTCAGGCCGGGCACAGCTCTGAGCCTTCTGTCATGTTACTCCCTGAATCAAAAGTCCTCTCTCCTCCCTTCACACCTACTGTGAAGTCTGATTTTTCCCCAGCTGTAATTTATTCAGTAGAAATTGTGTGCTTTCTCCATCTTGGACTTTACGTGTAAGAGGACGTAGAGCCTGAGGGTTTCTGTCCTGGTCCTGTGGGTAGATGGAGGGAGGGAGTGGGAAGGTGGAAGGTGAAGCATTTTGTTTGTTCCTTGTCACATCTCAGCTGTTCTCTGTTGCTGTTGGCTGCAGAGCAAAGGCTATGCCATTGGCAACGCCCCGGAGCTGGCCAAGGCCCACAACAGCCATGCCAGGTGAGTGAGGGGTGTCTGTAGCTCCCTCTCTCTGGAGGAGGCAGACTCTCCATGACCTCTCGCCCTCGCAGGCCAGAGCCGCGGCACTTGCCGGAGAAGCAGAACGGGATCAGCGCAGTGCGGACCATGGAGGCTTTTCATTTTGTCAGCTATGTCCCCATCAAGGGACGGCTCTTTGAGCTGGATGGGCTGAAGGTCTATCCCATTGACCACGGTAAGAGTCCATCTGTCCCTGCTTATTGACATAGGTGAATAACACCCTGGTGTGTCCAAATGTATTGTTTTTCATTGCCTCTTAGTGTTAACTGGAGTTAGTGGAGAATCACTCCAATGGTTCCCTGATTTGTCCTGAGTTTTGACAGCTAATTTTGGAGCCTGTGTGCTGGGGACTGTGCCTAGAAAGAAGTTATTTCTAAATGCATTGCTTTTGTTTTTCCAGCCTTGCTTTTTCCTCCCCAGTCACTCAGGGCCACGAGGTCCTTCAGCTCTGAAATAACTTCATATAGCAAGGAGAATTTATCTCCTCACTCACTCCTTATGCCAAATAACCACTGTGTGTTGAGGCAACTGGTCCAAACAGATCCCACTGGAGTGCCTGGGTTACTCCCTTCTCTTACAACTTGACCCCTCAGTTCCTTTTTTCAGGCAGTTATTTATCCCTACCAGGTTTCTGCCTGTCAGTCCCTTTGGTAAGGTACCCACTTCATGTACTTGGTTTACTTAAGCATAGCCTGCTTTGCTAAGTCCAGCTGTATCTTGTTATCACAGGGCCATGGGCAGATGATGAGGAATGGACGGACAAAGCCAGGAGAGTGATCATGGAGCGCATTGGCCTGGCCACTGCAGGGTAATGTCCTGGCCCATGGGGCAAGCACTGGCCTCTTGCCATATTCCCCTGAATTATTTGTACTGTGGTTTCTGAGTGGCAGGATGTGGAAGTGGAGGTTGCCTATGGAAAGGTGCAGGTGGCTCTGCCCCTTGCCTTCTCTTGCCTGCAGAGCATGCATTCCCTGTGTGATGCAGAGTCCCTGCAAATGCTGCACAGCATTGAGTGGCCTGGTTAGGTCTGTGTTAGCTCAAGTCCATAGGAGAAGCAGTGGTGCTTCTGGTCTTGAGTTGGACCTCTTGGATGCTTGGACATGAGAGTGACAGCACTGGCACAGGTTGCCTAAAGATGTTGTGTAACCTCCATCTTTGGAGGTGTTCAAAAGCTGTCTGGATGTTGTCCTGACCAGCTCTGGGTGATACTGCTGGAGCAGGGACTGGAGCAGACGACTGTTCCTTCCTACGTCAACCAACCTGTGACTCTGAGACTGTTTTGTGGGAACCGAAATGAACCTAGCACTGCTTCTTCAGGCACTGTGAGGTTGACTTGGTTTTGGGGAGAAGCCTTGGGAGTGTGGGTGTTAAATGCCCAGGCAGGAGGTGGGGATGGGGCTGTCACCATGATCCTATGGCTGAGGGCTTCTGTCTTTCCTGCAGGGAGCCGTACCACGATATCCGCTTCAACCTGATGGCCGTGGTGCCTGACCGGAGGATGAAGTACGAGTCCAAACTGCACATCCTGAAGATGAACCGCCAGACTGTGCTGGAGGCCTTGCAGCAGGTGGGACAGCCCAGGCCCTGAGGGAGTGCAAGGCAAATAGGCTTTTTCAGGGCATCTACCTGTGCTGACAGGGTCCCAGTTTTAGGGGTTTTGTTTGGCCTTGGGAAAAATCTTGTGGGAAGAGGAGATAGCCAGCCTCACAGCTTGGCCATTGCTGCTCATCTGGGAGGTGGCTCACCTATGTCATTTGTGTGCCTGGGCACTTGGTGTTGGCTCACCCTCATGAGCTCTGCAGCGCTCGAGTGGGAAGGATGTGGTTTGGGTCACTGCTGGTCCAGCATGCAGTTTCTGTGTCATTTGCTTTCAAGCTTATCCGAGTAACTCAGCCTGAGCTGATCCAGACCCAGAAGTCTCAGGAGTCTCAGCCTGCTGAAGAGGCAAAGCCAGCCAGCAGCAAGACCGTGACTCCAGAGAGCACTCATCCAGGTAGGACCTTGTACCAGCAGGGTTGCCAGCCTGGCCTGCCATGGAGTGAGCACAGGGTGGTAACAGCTGACTGACCTGGGGCTTGGGGCAGTTTTACTGTCACCTTCACTTTCTTTTCCGTGAGCCCTGCTCCATGTGCACTGTGCTGGGTGTGGTGATGCCTGGGAATGTGTTGGAGGGTGCAAAGCTTGAAAGTGGGAGGGCTGGAATTTGGGAACACTGGTGATGGATGAAGGCGGTTGGGGTGGTCTGGAGGAGTGAAGAGCTCTTCTCTCACCTGGGTGAATAAGGGGTGGTAGAGGATATGAAGGTGACAGTGCTGGTGATGAAAGGCTGTGCTGTGTTTGTGTGGCAGATGGCACTGATGAACCCACCAGCCAGGGCCACCCCACGGCCACACAGAGCCCACCCAGCAAATCCAAACCGGTGCCAAAGACAACAGCGAGCGGCATCAATGGGGCCCCTCCAGCAAACCCCAACCCCATTGTGCAGAGACTGCCAGCCTTCCTGGATAATCACAACTATGCCAAGTCCCCCATGCAGGTAGGCTGGACTGCCAGACTAGTGGCACACCTGATTCAAGCTAAGCTCTTTGCCTGCAGTATCTCACATCTGTGGGACCACAGCTGTCAGCTGGCCTAAGCCCAGCCCTGCCTTGCAGCTAGCCTGGCCCAGCACTAACCCAGGCTGGGAGGGGAGAGGGTAAATAAAGACTGACCTGACAAAGGATCAAAGGATGTTAACCTTAATGAGGGTAAACTGAGCAAAAATGGGGAAGGGTTCCTGTTTCCTCTCAAAAGAGCCAATTCCTGGTGTTGGGCTGGACCAAGGACGAGTCCACTGGGTTCTTCCTCCTCGCCCTGCTGCCATCAGCAATTGTGTGTTGCAGGAGGAGGAAGACCTTGCGGCAGGAGTAGGTCGCAACCGAGTCCCAGTCCGACAGCACCAGCAGTACTCGGATGATGAGGATGACTATGATGATGATGATGAGGAGGAAGTTCGTAATACCAACTCAGCCATCAGGTGACAGCTTGAGCTGAGGGTGGCGGGCTGGGAGCTGACATTTGCAGAACTGTCAGTGAGGACTTCCCTGACCTCCTTCCTTTGATCTTGATAGTTATGTTCTTCACCTGCCATTTTACTTTTCACTCAGTGGATTTTGTGAAGTCCTTCTCTAGCTCTTTACAGCCAACTCTGAATTTCAGCTGCCCTGGGAGTAACTGTGTATTGGCAGGAGGCTTTGGGGCTTTGAGGAAGCTTGGTTCCGCAGCAAGGGCACTTTGGGGGCTTTGGAAGAAGAGCAGGGGGTACCCAGCACCTTGTGCCCTCTAGCAGTGTAAGGATCCCTGGAACTGAGTGGCTCAGTGGTGCTGAGGTGTGCTGCAAGAGAAGCTGATGGCACTGGGGGTGATGTTGAAGTGTTTCAGACCTTGTTTTATCCCAGCAGGCAGCCTGGACTGCTGAGCACAGGGCTGGCAGTGTCCATACTGGGGCCCCACCTCCTTCTACCAGCTTCTCACCTTCCCTGCTGTGTTTCTGGGCAGGTACAAGAGGAAAGGGCAAGTGAAGCAAGAGCACGTGGCAGGGGCCGCAGATGGCCAGCTCTCCGTCCTGCAGCCCAATACCATCAACGTCCTGGCTGAGAAGCTGAAGGAATCTCAAAAGGATCTTTCCATTCCCCTGTCCATCAAGACGAGCAGCGGGGGTGCCGCCGTGGCAGTGGTCACCCACTCCCAGCCCTCCCCCACCCCCAGCAACGAGAGCACAGACACCGCCTCTGAGATCGGCAGCGCCTTCAACTCCCCGCTGCGCTCCCCAATCCGCTCGGCCAACCCCACGCGCCCCTCCAGCCCCGTCACCTCCCACATCTCCAAGGTGCTGTTTGGCGAGGAGGACGGGCTGCTGCGCGTCGACTGCATGCGCTACAACCGGGCCGTCAGGGACCTGGGGCCCATTGTCAGCTCCGGGCTGCTGCACCTCACCGAGGATGGCGTGTTCTGCCCGCTGGCTGCTGCAGGTAAGTGCCTGCGTTAGGGGGGGTGCTGTCTCGCCTGGGGTGGCAGGACAGTGACCTTTGACTTCAGGGGCGGATGCCAGTCCTTTGTGGTGGCTCCAGTGCTTCCTTCCCACGTGTGTAGATGGGAAAAACTCCCCCTCTTCCATCAAACCCGGTGAAGAGGCCCCGGTTGCGATCAAACTGGAGGAGAAGGAGGGCAGTGAGGCCAGTGACAGCAAAGAGAAGGTGGGACTTGGCAGGACCAGTGATCACCCTGGGGGGGAAAAGTATTCTCCCAAGGTGAGTTTTGTGCTGCGACAGCCCTGGGAACGTGGAGCTCACCCGGAGGCGCAGCAGCGCTGGCAGTGACTGAACTGCATGTGCACGCTGTCCCCTCGCGTGTCGTCGCAGCCGTGCCTCGAGGCACAGGGCAGTGCAGGGTTTGTGCCTTGCGTCATCTCAGGGATTGTTGCCTTGGTAGTGGGCACAGCCCCTGTCTCTGCAGCTGAGACGTTCAGCCTGCTGTGCTCTCTTCTGGGCCAGGAGCTGGTGAGACCCTGCATCCCCACGTCCCAGCCCGCTGGTAACTTCACAGCCTGTCTGTGCCCTCCAGCCAGGGTCAGGACCAGGCTCAAGGCAGCACAAGCGCACCAAGCTCTCTGGAGGAGAGCCGGATAGAAACCTCCCCCAAAGGGAAGTCTTCAGATTTTGTTTTTGAGGGGAAGCAGCCTCTGGGGAGGGAAGTGGGGGCATTTCTGGTACACAGGCAGCCTTTCCCCCTGTCCTGAAACCAAGTATATTGGGGCTGGGGCAGAACCCACCTCCCCTGGGGCTGGCCATACCGAATTCCCTACAATGAACTGATCTTTCTGTTTTTCCCCGGCAAGTGTTTTTCCTTTGATGGATCCTCCCTTTCCTAGCACAGAGAGGAACACCTGCCAGTTCACCCTGCTGGCTCCTGGGCTGTGGCTCATGTTTTGCACTCATGTTTGGTCTGCTTGATCCTGGTAGGAGCTGCTGGCGCTGCTCAAGTGTGTGGAAGCAGAGATTGCAAACTATGAAGCCTGCCTGAAGGAGGAAGTAGAGAAGAGGAAGAAATTCAAGGTGTGCTGCCAGCTTCTTTGCACTGCTGCTTTACCTGCCCAAAGGCTTTTGTCTGGAGTGGTTTTATGTAAAAATGGAGGGAGAGTGATTCAGCTGAGAATGGCGATAAGCAGCGTTCAGAGTCTCTTCCCTATTACCGAACAGCCCAGCAGGGCATAGCTCTTACAGGACAGACCACAGCACAAAGGCAGCACTGGCAGCCTGGGGGGAGGGTGATACAGTGCTGGGATGAACATCAGCACTGATGGGAGGCAGGGGAGGGTCAGCAGAGATACCTCCCCTGCCTACCCTCACTTTTTCCCAGCTGCCCTTGGTGGAACATACTGGCATCTGAACTGGGGTGGAGACAGTCCCAGTTGTGCACTGGCCCAAGACAGGCTGGGCGGTGGGACCCTTCCTGCTTCAGTCTCCTTAGTCTGTATGCTGGGCCAGGCATGCCAGTTCTTTGTCCCCTGTTAATCTTGAACTCCCCCTTCTCCCTGCCCTCTGCTTGTGGATTATTTGTGGATTTGTCTCTTTGTAGATTGATGACCAGAGGAGAACCCACAACTATGATGAGTTCATCTGTACCTTCATATCCATGCTGGCCCAGGAAGGTGAGCTGTGCTCAGGGGACAGAAGGTTTGGGTTCAGCTGGGGGAGCTGCACTGAGCATGATGGAGCCTGGGCCGCTCACCCTGCCTGGGCTCCCTGTTCAGGCCAGGCCTGGGGCACAGGCTCAGTCTGGGGAGCCACAGATCCCTGCTTTCTCCTTACAGTTTATAGTCCCAGGAGGTGCCCACTGCTGGCTTTTGAGCAAGAGGGGCAGGGCTGCCCTCTGGCATGGGTAATCCCAGCACCCCAGGCCCGTGTGTGCTCTCCCTGCAGGCATGCTGGCCAGCCTCGTGGAGCAGAACATCTCTGTGCGCAGGCGGCAGGGAGTCAGCATCGGCCGCCTGCACAAGCAGAGGAAGCCGGACCGCCGGAAACGCTCCCGCCCCTACAAAGCCAAGCGCCAGTAGCCAGAGAGCCAAGACTGAGAAACAGCAGTTGGGCTTTGTGGCTTTGGGCACTAGCACTTGGATCTATGTTACCCTTTGCCCAAGGAAGAGGGACCACAGTGAAAAGCCCTCAGCCCAGGTGGAGCCTGGGGACAAAGGGAAATCCGGTTTTTCTCTGCACCTAAGCTGTGAAAAGCAAGAACCTGTCTGGAGGAGTCCCTGCAGCAGAAGGGAGTCTGGTGTGCTCAGCTTCCCTGACCAGGCCATGGCAGCACCCAAACATTGTCGCCTCCATCTCAGCGCCTTGCCTGAGGACTGTGACCGGAGGGAAAGAGCCCACCCAGCTGGGGCTGGGTCTGGCCTTGTGGGAATGCTGGCAAATGCCTGAGGCTGTGCTGGCTGCAGCTGGCTGTGGCTTGTGTCCTCCTGCATTGGGGCCTTCAGCTCTGTGCTTCCCTGGGATGTTCATGTCTCTTTTCTATCTATCTTTCTCCCTCCCTTCCCCAAGCTTATTTTTGTTCCTAACCCAGGCTCTGGCCACTCCTGGCAGGGTGGCTCCAGGGACATGCCACTTCTGCACCCACCCCACACTGCACTGCCCAGTGTCTGAGGCTGGCTGAGCTCCTGGGGATGGTGACACCTTCCCAGTGTAGCTTGGCTCCCCAGTGGGCCATGGCAGCTCTGTTGCTGGATGAGGGTGGGTAGGCTCGTCTGTGGAGCTGGGCCTTGTGCCTAGCCCTCTGTGGTGCTGCTGGGGATGGCCTGTGCCTCTTGCTGCCCTGGCTGCTCTGCTTGGGACCAGCTCTGTGACCCTGGCAGTGTCTGTGGGTCATGTAGCATTGCACCAGGCCCAGGCCCCAGAGAAACCCCGGGTGCCTAGCGTGGCCTTGGTGGTGCTGGGCATAACACGAGGGTGGACACTGGCTGTGGCTTGGTGAAGCAGGGGCAGATGTGGCTGGCTGCTGCAATGGTAGAGGTGGGATGGGGGCAGCAGTGGAGGGAGCCACAGGTCCTCTTGCCCCTGGATGGCTGCTACCCAGAGCTTACTGGTGCAGCCTGGCTGCCTCTTGCCCACTGCCTCCTGCCAGTCCCCAGGAGCCTGGCAGAAATCTGAGATGTCAGAGGCGAGCAGTGCTCTCCACTGCTGTCCTGGGGTGGAGCTGCCACAGGAGAGGACTGAATTTTTTCAATATGTGTACAGATTTTGACTATGGAATGAAACAGTTCTTTAGGTATTTGTTGAAGGAAAGAAAATCCTTCTGTCTCTTGCTGTGTCTAATATCAAGTGCTGTAAATAATGAATCTGTCTGAAGGAATAAAGCTATCCTGTAATGGCCAGCCACAGAAGAGGTGTGTGAGGGAAGGGAGTGGGGGGCAGTGGGGCTGGGAGCACCATGTGCCATTTCCAGGCTCTGTTATCCCTGCTGGCAGCTCTTCCGTGGTGTAGAGATTTGAAGTCTTCACGGGGAGTGCCATACCACCAGGCTCAATTTATTGACACACCTCAACAGAGGGAAGGGCAGGACTCACCTCAATAGATGGAGGGCAGGAGGAGAGGGGGGCAGCAGCCCAGCTCACGCCCTCAGCTGCAGTGGATTCCTGGGCTGGCTTGACTGCATTTTCTGGCTAAAAGTCCAGGGCACAGATCAAGGCCGTACCCCGTTTGATCCAGTGCTTCTCTGGCTTGTCTGTAGGGATCTCCACAGCAATCACATAGTTGGTGGAGTGCCCCGTTGTTGACAACGTGCCTGTAATGGGAGGGTGGTGCTGCTGCACACTGACCAGGGAGCCCCGGACTAGTGACCTCATCCAGGAGCCCTTGTCCCCACCCTAAGCCAGGTGACTACCTGAGCAGGGCTGGGGGAAACAGGCTTGAGGGGTGCCTGGCTGCTCCATCCTCTCAACCACAGCAGGAGAAATCTTTTCTCCCTTGCTGGCCGCTGCCAACAGTACCTCGTGCTATGCCCACGTATATCAGGAGGAACTCCCGGGCTGCCCCTCCTAGCTGCCCCCGCAGCTCCCCTGTTTCTGGGAAGTCTGCTTTTAGGGCACCTACCTGCGCGAGTGAGAGTCTTATAGATGGGGCACAGGTAGGAACCGGATTCTGGAGGCTTGCGGTTGGGTTCAGGCACCAGCCAGATGACAGCCATCTCCGTGTAGAGCTCCTTGGGGCGTGACTCCGCCAGCTGACCCGCAGCGGCGTCCCAGCGGGCGCCCTCCAGGAACAAGCCGTAGATGTAGCAGCCCACGTTGGGCTGGCGCGTCAGCTCCTTCACCGACTCCTTCATGACCTGCCCAGGGGAGGGGCCGCCGGGCCCTCGCTCAAAGCTTGTCCCTGGGGACTCAACCCCGAGAAGCCTCTTAAGCGGCTCTTAGTTAAGCCGGCGCTGCCAAAGGAGAGCGTGCCACAGCTCTCAGAGGGGCAGCCTGTGACAGAGCTGGTAGAGGGGGATGTGAGCAGCTCTGGAAGCAGAAGCTCTGCCAGCCTTGGGGAGATGTCTGGCAGTGTGGGTGGGTGTATCCAAGCACAAAGATTGGGCCATAGGCAGCTGTGTAGCCTGGTGGCTTCACCTCTTGGGCAGGTCAGGGACTTTGTGGCCTTCTAGCAGGATATTTCAAATAAATTAAGACTCTCCACCTGATTTACTGACCTTGAAGCTAAATGAGATGGTGTCAATGGAGATGACAGACTTCCTGGCGAAGTTCTGCAGTGTCCCCGTGAGGAAGGCCTGGGGGAAGAAGAACCCACTGATCCAGAACACGGAGGGGATCCCATGGCTGATCCAGTTCTGCAGGAATTCAATCCGCTGCACCAAGTCGTTCACCCACGATGCCAACGGCTTCAACGACGGATAGGCCTGTGGGACACCCACAGAGGGCAGTGCTGAATGCAGTCAAGGACAGCCCAGACCTTGTGCCTCAGTGCTGAGAGCTGCCCAGAGCCCAGGGGGGGAACAGCTGAGAGCTGCACTAGACAGGAGACCAAGAGCCATCTCCATTGTGAGACAGCCCAGTCCAGCAGCAGTTGATAACCCATTCCTCTGGTTTGGGTGCGCTCTGGCAGGCGTCTGGGCTGGCTGGGGCACATACCTTGGCATTCCATATTTCGGGAACAGTGTTGTTGTACAAACTACTGGCCATCAGCTCCAGCCGAGAGGACATCACGACCAGGCCCTTGAGAGCTTTCAGCAAATCCCTCAGACTTGAGGCAACCTCGTCCAGGAGCTTGTTGTACCTACAGAGAAAGGGCAAAGGGAGCAGAGTGACTCAGTGCAGTGGTTTATCGCCCACTGCCTGCCCAGAGAGGCTGTGGATCTTTATACACAAGTATAAAGAAGCTCCTCCATGTAACCCTCAGCCCAAATCCTCTTTATGAGGGTCTCACAGCTGCTCCATCAGCCCGAAATTGCTGACTGTAGCAGATGGACACAGAATCAGCCAAAGGTCCTGGCTGGGACAACACAGTTGTTAGTGTGACTGGCAACCCGCACTGTTGTACTGAGGTTTCCCAAAGGTGGGTGGCAGCAGGGGCCTGCACATCTCTGCTGTTCCCTAGGATGTGATCCCACTGGAGTTGTACCTGATCACCTCCTGCACCAGCACTGTGTTCATGGATTCTTCATAGAGGAGTGGATATTTCTGGATCACTTCCTGCACGTTCATGGGCTCAGGGAGCTTTGCTAGGATGTCCTTGGAGATCTCCTCCACAATCTGGAGGGAAAGCAGCAAGTGGCAGCATCCTTCTAATCCAGCCCTATGGCTGCTGAGAAGGGGCAGAACTAATGCTGGCATGGCAGTGCCATTGCTGGCAGCCATCAGGCAGGGTGGCACCTGCTGAGAGCCGGTGCTTGTGGTCACTGCCCACACTGGGCACTGGCTGCCAGAGCACTATCAGGACTGGGGCACCCACCTCTTCCCGGCTGCGGCCTCCCAGTGTGATGGTCTTGGGCTGCAGCTGGGCAATGGCCCCCAGCAGAGCAAAGGTCTCGTTCTGAGCAAAGGTGATGTCAGCATTGTCGTGTAAACCAAAGAGCTCTGGGCTGTCGTTGAGAGGCAGGCCCTTGACGTATTGGAGGTAGCCCTGGAGAGGAATCCACACAGACTGTGAGGCCAAGAGCAACTGAAGATCCCCAGGTTCTTACAAACTTATATTTCCCCGGGGACCTGAAAATGCAGTAGGTTTCAGAGAGGATAGATCCCCTTTGCACTGTGACAATCGCCCTGGATCTATGAGCTGCAATTTGTGACTTGAGTACTTACACTGAGGTCAGAAGAGGTACTGATCTGCTTGTAGATACCTGATTCAGAATAGACAAAGTCAGGACTTAAAACCTCAGGTTTGTAGAAATCTTCCAAAATGCTCATGATGCAGCGCCGGTCCCAGTCATCGGTCACCCGGCCGCCGTAGTTGATCTCCCCAGCTGTGTATTTCAGAACCTGCAAGAGACCCCACCATGGCTCTGATCCATGTCTGCATCATGAACCTATTCCCTTGTAGGAGGGGCAGCTCTCACCTTGTAGGGAACTTCTGCATATTCGTTCAAGAACATGAGCAGCTGACTGATGCAGATGCGGAGGTCTCCGTCTGTGAACTCATAGGGGATATTGAACCCCAGAGGCCCAAACTTTCTCCTCTCCAGCATGTTCCCATGGAAGAAGCAAAGTGACAGCAACAAGGATTTAAACTCTGTGACCTGTGGGAAGCAGGGAGAGAAGTTGCTCAGCTTGGGAGGGGACATCCTTAGAGGGAGTCAGGTCCTGCTGGGACCTGGCAGAGCAAATGTGCCAAGTCAGAAACATCAACTGGAGCTTGGAGAGGGGGGAACCTCTGTCAGGCTGCTGTGCTGGGGAAGGCCATGGCTCACTCCTTGCTTGAAGAGAGCTTGCAAGTGTTTTATGCCAGGCCTCCAAAATACTGTTTCTCAAAACTTCCAAGTGGCTCTTCACAGATGTGAGTTTATGAGAAACGCCTCCTTCCCTAGCACATGGATTCTCTAATGGGAAGGAAGATCTATGCCTGGAGAGGAGCAACATCCAGGTGGAAAGCAAATATTGAAGCAGGCATGGAATGGGGCCAACAAACCAAAGCACGATTTGGGTCTTACCTTGGAGCAGGAATTCAAGAAGTCATCACTGAAACTAATGTAGGACTTGAGCAGGTTGGCCTTGACACCACGGGGGGGCTCAATGGTCATCTTGGAGCCATTCTGGAGAATGGACACAGGGAAGTGGTTGCTTGGCAGACTGGTGAGCCAGAGGCGGAAGTCTGGATGCACCTGGAAGTCCAGAAAGCAACAAGTGCTCAGAGGGTGCAGACACAGCCCCTGCAGCTGCTCCTGCACTGACCCTCTGGTTCTATGAGGAGCCTATGTATGGGTCTGAACAAGAGCTGGGCTCCTCCCAGGCTCCAGCCTCCTGTTATCCTCAAAGTGGGCACCTGCTCAGTAAAACATCTCACCTTGCCGGGGTCAATACCCTCAATGAGTCTCTCCAGTGAGGGCATCCAGCTGGGGGCCAGGTGGCAGTTCTGGAAGAAGACCCAGTTGCCCTGCTCCATGGCACTGTGCAACATGGCTTCAGCACGGGGGCCCTGCAGAGGCAGAGAGGGAGAGCTCAGAGACCCCTCCCATGGCCTGCTGAGCAGGACAGGGAGGCTGGAGCTGGGTGGAAGGACCACTGTCCAAAACTATGGCCTGGCTTTGGCCCCATGTCTCAGCTGGATCTTTGCTGTTTGATGGCACAGAAAAGTTTTTTTACAGCTTTTACCAGTCTGTGAGGGAGGGTGGAGGGAATAGAAGAACTGCAGATAGATTCAGGAAGGCACTGGAGTGGGAGCTGCTGCAGCTCCCACCCCAAGGGAGTAGAAGCAGAAGGCTGGTGAGTAAGGACTCTGGGGCACGAGGGTGTTTTCACAGTGCTGCAAGTGTTTGACCTATTTGGAGCTTGGTGAGGTTGATACGAGTGCCAGGGCACTGCTGTTTCAGGTATGCACTGACACCTTACCTGTCCTTGGCCCAGAGAAATGGCAGAGAGCTTCTGTGTGAACTTCATTTCTTCAGCAAACTTGTAGAGGTCAGCAGCAGGGTCAGTGCCTGGGGACAGCACGAACACCAGGGGAGTGGTGGCAGTGGACTCCTTAAACACGACTGAGAGGTCAGTGGTCTGCAACAGAGAGTTGGTTAGAGTGGAGAGGCCGTAGTGGAACCTCCTCAGCTTTCCTGGCCTCCAGCTCTCCTCCAAGGCTCCAGCATCCTCTTGGGTGCCAAGGCCAGGAACATGTCAGTGAGGACCATGTAGAGCTCTCCTCTGGCTGCATTAAGGTCAGGGCATGAACCACTTTCCCATTTGTCATTCAAACTCTCCCCTTGTACCCCTGCAGTATCTGCCCCCTCCTAGTGTGGTCTAACTGGTGGACATCAGAAAGGCTATCCCTCATTTAAGACAGAGGGGGACAAGGTGGCCCATTTATCACAAGCTCAAGGCCTCCTGCTCCATTCCTGCCCCCACCAGCACCTGCTCTTGGCTGGTTACCTGCGGCTCGATGAAGCGCTGATCCAGGTTCAGCACCACAAAGTCCTGCATGGCATTGGTGATCTTGTCTCCACGCAGACACCGCAGAACCAGCAGCTTCTGGAAGGGATCAAGGCCATCTTCCCATTTCCCGGGCAAAGGCTCTCTGCAAAGCAATTAGGATACATTTTGGGGGAATCTGACAGATCCCACACTCTACAAGTACCCAAGTTGCCTGCAGGCAGCCATTGGGGCTTCATAAGGGATAAGGGCCTTCCAGTCCCTTGGCTAAGGTTGTTGTCTGTAGCTCTGAAACCATCAGCAGGCAAGCCAGAACTGCTTCCAATGGGAAAGCAGCAAATACTGCTGGGATAAGGCTCTGCCTCAGGCAAGCAAAGGTCACCCCTTAAGAGACAAGGCAGTGCCTCATCCTTTCCCTTGCATGGCACTGCGAGCAGAGCTGGCACTGTGGTTATATCAGCTATTCTTGCTTTCCCAAGGATGTAATGTGCAGTAGAGCTAAGCTAACAAAACAGGGGACACTTGCCTGTGAGGTTTGTGGCTGTCAAAAATGGTCCTGAACCCTTCAAGGTTGTCTGCAAAATCGTTGTCGAAGCCAGAGAAATTCTTCAGGCTGCTCATGGCCAGGATGTCTCCCCATGCTCTCTCATTCAGCCAGGCTGGAGCTGGGTTGTCCTTCATCTCCTTTATGGCCCCTCCTGACAGCAGGTATCGCCACTCATCCTGGGAACCGGATACGATTTGGTCATGGATAACAGCCTACCCACCTGAGCCCAAGGCATATGGTGCCATATCCAATTAAAATCCCATAGTATCCTCCTGGCTGCTCTCCTGCCAGGTGTGTGTGTGTGTCAAGGGGTAACTGAGCTGGAGGGTCTGGTGAGATCAACATAGTGACTGCTCAGCTGCCACTCTCTGCTAACCCCTGCCTGCTCTCTCTGAACTCATTAACCTTTGCAGCAGTCTGGCAGGAAACTGGCAAAAGCTGCAGGTGATTCAGGCTAGGCAGCTCTGCATGTAGACATAGAGAATGGTTTGAAAGCTGAATAATGATAGAGGCCCTTTGTTTGTCCAGCAGGCTGCCAAGCCTGTTTCTAACCCCAGGGAACGAGGCTCCTTTTCCACCCAGCACACAATTCTAGGCTGAACAGGCTGTGCTTGAGCTGCCCTGACGGGATCCCTTCAAGGACTAAGGTGACTTGCTCACCATATCGATCTTCCCCTCGTTCATCAGAATCCGGGCGCTGACCAGGAAGGCAAACATGAGCTTGTGCTTCTCGAAGAGGCTGCGGCACACGTTGCAGTAGAGACTGAAGGTGATGTAGTTGTTGATGTTCTCCACCCGCTCCGTCAGCACCTCTGAAAAAAGGCAACAACCAGACAAGGGTGCTGGGTGCCATGGGGGACATGGAGGGTGCTCTCCATGTCAGCTCTGGGTTCCTGCTCACAGAGGCACACCCCCACCCTGCCTGGGAAGGACAGATGCTGCTCTCACACACAGACTGTGTGCAGATGTGGGGTGAGGGACAGGAAAGGAGGGGGCTGTTCTGGGCAGGCACCTGATTTCTCAGAGTTACGGATCCCCAGGAGGAAGATGTTGAGGAACCACTCGAGCGAATACTGGTACATGGGGTCCACGTTGGACAGGTCTGAGACACAGAAGTAGAGGATCTGCGAGCGGACAGCCACAGGCACATACTGCATGCGGGTGATGTTGATGTCCTTCTCTGTCTGCTCTGCCACCACAACCTTGGCCTGGAGGACAGAAGCAATGTTATAGCTATTGGAGTGCTGGCAGGGGATGCACAGCTGCAGCGAGGAGAGCACCTTTCGCTTCTGACCTGGATCTCTCCTGCCTTCAGCTTGGATGCCTCCAACACTTTGATGAGCTCCAAGTCATCTACAGGGTTTCCTTCAGAAGTGCTGAGCCGATACAGGATCTGATCTTCTATCTCCTTTAGTTCCTGACGCATCTGGGCGTTGCTAACAATTAGCTGGTTTCTGTCTTCTTCTAAGTCAGGTCGCTCTGCAGCCACCACTTCTCCCAACAGCTGGTCTTCCAAGCCACTACAACAAAAGTCATGGAAGTGAGGGTGGCAGGTGAGGGGGCAACGTGCCCAAGGGTCTGAGGACTGCAAGGAATGAGTCTGAGCAGCATGGGCAACTAATGGGGTAAAAGCAGGTACCTGGGTGAGAGGGTAAAGTTGATGAGGGTGAGCTTTGTGGAGACCTCGGGGCTATAGTGAGGGTTGGGCAGCTTGGTGGTGATGTACATCTTGAAATCATCATGGTAGGGGATCACTGTATCCCCCAGCTTCAGCACGGTGCTGCCTTGCTGTTTGAAGGTCTGTACCAGAGAAGGACAATACAGTAAGGCTGGGATGGCTAATTATTGTGAGGGAAGACATCCTTCTGTGCCCTGGGCTCTGCAGTGAGGAGGGAATCTGAAGGCTCTCAGGACAGAGGAGCTCCAAGCTTCCCTGTGGAACTAAAGGCCTGACTGTGAAGCCAGCAGTTGTATTTCATGGCCCTGCCTCCCAGGCAGAGATGCCTGCTGGCAGAAGGCCAGCGTGTGCAGGAGGCTGTCAATTTGTTAGAACCCTGGCCAAGGCATGGCACTCACTCATTCACGTGAGTTCTGCCTGCCCACAGAGACCCATGAACACACCACAGCCCATGGCACCCTGGCCAGCTGGCCCCTCACAGCTCAGCCAGGTACCCACTGCCCTCCTTGCCGAGGTAAGACATAGGACCTCTTTCAGCAGGACAGGCTCAAGGACTGGATCTAGCTCCTCGCCGACATTCTCCAGCAGGAAGGGCTTCCCAAAAGTAATGGTGTTTTCCAGAGTGGAGAGGAAGTCACGGTCACTCAGCTTGGCCACCTCCAGGCTGTTTGTCCTCTCCTGAAAGGCAGCAGGGGAGGACAGGGTTTCTGTGGTGTCCTGTCACCTTCACATCCAGCTCAGGTGCACAGTACACCTCTCACTGGACTGGTTTAGTTCCCTGGGGCAGAAGAAATACATTTTCTTGCTCAGCTATACTTTGGCTGTTTTGGCAAGTTTATCCCACATCAGCAGGCACTAGAGACAGCTCAATGAGGCAGCGGAAAAGGGGGGAAACAGGGACAATGTCCTTCACAGAGCTAGACCTATCTGGAGCCCCACACTGCTAATTCAGGGCAGAGCTTGCAAAATGACAGCAGGTGGGTGGGAAAAGCCCTCAGAGCAAAACAGGAGCAGCTGCCTCAGCCTCCTGCCTGATCCTTCAAAAGGGCCAAAGAGGTAGTAGTTAGTGTTTTCAGCACTTTGATAGTAGAGACTGCTTGACAGTCAGGTAATGCTACCCTGATCCCTCCCTCTCTCTCCTAGAAGCCTGAAAACCATTATAGGAGATGCTGATGATATTTTGTGAGGTGGAGTCTCCCAGAATATTAGTGGAGAGCCAGAGTGGGAATCTGATGCCTTGCTTGCTTACATGAGGGCTCCTCCTGCCCTGTACCCATTTCTCTGAGACAGGAAACTCACCTGGGATGAATGTGGATGTGGAGACTGTCTGGTGGTGGATAGCTTGGGCTGGCACAGCATGGAGTTTTGCAGCTCTAGAGTCCAAAGCCTGAGGCTGCTCTGCATAGCTCCTGATAGAAAGCTGTTTCCCCTATCCTGGTAGACCTGGCTTTCAGCCCCTCAGCTCTTACCAGATTCTTGATCCATTTGTTTGCTTGTCCTTGTGGGTCTATGTAGTGAGTCCAGCGCAGGGAGAATCGAGTTATTACCCCATTCTCCACAGACAGGGCATCATTGGGTAAACCAGCAATCTAACAGGGTAGAAAAAGTTGTTGAGACACCTGGTAGTGCACATAGGTGACCAGAGAGAAGCCCTAACCCCTGAGTGCTCCCTGTGGGTGGACAGGAGATGGTGGTGAAGGTACCTCTGCCAGCAGCTAAGCCCTGGGATGGGGCTGTGCTGTGGGGGCAGGCTAGGGCAGGCTATGGCCAGAGCTTGGCTCTGGGCCTGGGGATTGTGAAGGACAAGCCTTACAGGTCCAGGCTGATACCCTCTTTTCTGCTGCCCAGGCCTGGAAGCAATTCCAGTTCTGTGGCGTGGAGATACTTGGCCATTATCCAGCCACTTGGTCTGGGGCCTGTCCTTTGGTTCAGGTGATCCTGCTGAGTGGTGAGCTGATTGTTTAAGTCTTTACCTGAGGCCTCTTCTTCCTCAAGAATTTGGTTTGGGCTTTTTTGCAACTTGCCTGCCAGGAGCGGATTTCCACGGGGTCTCCAAGGGTGTTGATGAGGCTTGCATCATCGCTGTGAGGAATGTTGTTTTGGACCAGCTCTGTCATCCACTCGGTGCACAGTGCTGCACGGTAGTCTCCCTGCCATGAGAAACACCATCATAGCTTTTCTTTAAGTTGCAGCTGGTCTGTTGAGAGTATCTAAACCACCCTGTTCCCATTCAAATGAGCCCTGTGCAGCCGCTGGCACAAGTGGAGAGAGATCCTGGAGGGATCTCAAACCCTTGTGTCCTATTCCTTTCTCCCTAGGCAGGACAGCAGAGCTGAAAACTGAGTGCTGAGCACCGCAGACTTACTGTGAAAGGGCCCAGGTAGGCCACAAAGCCAGCTGCAACCAGCACATCCCCAGAGCTGTTGCTGATTTTGTCATCCAGGCTCTCCACAGTGTCCTGCCAGCGCACCTTCTCATCAGCCAAGCTGTTGATGAGCTGTGGGATAAGTTGCATGTGTGAGAGCTGCTGTGTGGTTTAACCTTGTGTCCTGGATCTGCTGCTCTCTAGGCAATGCTGCAGGTGACTTTGGTGACCAGAGGTTGGGGTGGCCCCTGACATATTTGAATTCTGTTCCTGGCTTTAAGCACTCAGTCCTGGGGTTACTGGGCTGCTCTCAGCTGTCCTGGAGACCCATTGTCAGCTGAGGAAACTGTGCACAGGGAGACAGCAGCTTTTTACATCAGTGCCTGGCTAGCTTAGCTTTCCAGTCCTGTTGAGCTGCTGAGATCAGGCCAGGTAGCTTCAGCCTAGGATTGTCATGAGCTGCAGGCACAAGGATGTTTTCACCACTGTGCTGCTTGATCTGAACTTGAGCTACCTCATTTAAGCAGGCAGAACCCAGCTCTGTCCCTTACCACATCAGCACGGGCCAATCTCTCCAGACACTGCTCACACTTTCTCTCCAACTCCTCCTTATTGGCTTTGCAGGCCTCGTACTTGGCTTGCAGGGCGGCAATGCCATCTTCAACCGCCTTCAGGCGTTGCTTAGCTTCGTCCAGGACCAGCTGAGTGGCACGCAGGTCCTCCTCTGCCTCCTGCAAGGCTTGCTGGGGAGATGCACAAGGAAACAGAGGGTATGTCGGGTATGGAGCCAGGCTATTCCCCCAAAACCCAGAGATTTTGGAGCAAAGGTTGTTTTCCATGAAAGTGCTTGTTGATAAGTGTTATCTACTGATATCTCAGTCAATCCAGTCCCTGGGTGACAAAGGTGTTACGTTCTGACTTGCAGAATGTGGTGATTCCCAGCATCTCCTGCAGAAGGGAGCTGCTATTACTGTGTTCCCAAACACCAAAAGCAACTGGGTCACAGAGTCTCTTACCCGCTTGGGCTCCACGACCTTGGCCACAAAGTGGTACTTGTGCATGGCACGCACCCACTGGCAGATGGAGGTACAGGCTTTGGAGACCTTGGCAATGGCAGCTGGCTGAAACTCATCGTTGTCAATGTAGGGCTGGATGGCCTTGATCACACTGTCTGGAATATTGTCCTGTCAAGAACGGTAGGGGAGAGACTCCTCAGTCAGATCTCCAGCATGCTCATCACTGATCTCCTAAGGGCTTCCCCCAAAGGCAGCAGCATCCCAGGACCTGACAGGATGGTCAAGGCATCACACTGGAGCAAGAGGAATCAAATGGCTGCATGTTGAGGTCTGGGAGCCACAACTGCGGGATTGGGTAAATCCCTTCCCATACAACTTCCATCTAGCTCCTCCACACAAAAGAGCAGCGGGCCAGAATGTGAAGACTTGTGTGTCTGGGTCCCATTGCCCAAGGCAATGATGTACACCCAACTCCCATGAGGGCTTCCAGGCCAAATACACCCTCATCCTTGGTGTTGTTGAAGGGTGTTGCCCACAAGGAGCTCAATTTGTTACTGTTGTGAGAAGGATGTCTGTGAGGCAATACCTGATCCCAGTCACAGCTTCCTTCTACCTCTTCTTACCTTATCATAATCATACAGGCTGTTCAGGAACTGCACTGGGTCCTGGAGGAGGGCCCTGCCTGGCTCCCAGTAATCATCCACCTTGGTGCCTATCTTTTCTCCTGCCACCCTTTTGGGCTTTTTTCCATGCATAATGCAGACAGCTTCAATCACAATCTTCACACCAGGGGGAGGCCGCTGTAGGGCTCGTACCTGCAAACGCCAAATGGAAACAGTGGGTTAACCTGATTCTCCGGGACATGGGGTGTTCATCCCTCCCTCAGCTGGGACAGAGGAGACTGGGACCAGAGATAGGATACTTAGAGGATGCAATACACAAGCAGGAAGGACAGAGGCAGTTGAAGGGAAAGCTGGTTATCAGAAAGGGCATGGAGAAATGTAGGCTGAAAAAGCCTGCTCTGCTACTCTAATAGGTGTGTCCCTATGGGCTGAATAGATCTTGGTGAAGGAGCTAAATCTGCATGGCCCTAGGAGAAGGCTGTATGGAAATGGGGCACAGGCAAGCTTTCCCCCTTGTTCTATGGGCTCTCATTTGTTTTCTACCCCACCACAGCAATGAGCTGGTCTTCAGCACTTGTGGAGGACCTGCTTGAGTCTCCCCTCCATCAGGCACCTCGGAGTGCTGCTGCAGCACCCTTGAGAGATGACTGTGGGTGTCAGAACCTCTGAGGATGACTCCTGCTTTTTCCCTTCTAGTGCTGACCATCCTTGCCATGTTCAGCCGGAGATTTTCCCAGGCCTTCTCACTGGACACTGTCAACAGAGCAGCGGACTTTATGGCAACGCTGAGGCTGATCTACCCCCATGCAGACACCCTCTGTGAAAAGGACTTTGAGTGTCTCTTTGACTGCCCTGAGACAAAGCAATTCCTCGAGTGGTTCTGCAGCACAGTTGGTAAGGAGAATGTGCTGAGCCCAGCTGAGGTGGAGGCCTATGAGGCCCTGCTGGCTGCAGGCAAGCCCATCCTGGAAGGCGATGCCCTGGAGGAGGCCCTGCGGATGTGCTGCCATGTCCCGCAGCTCCCGAGCTCAATAGTGGATGAAGGGCCCTCTCAAGAGGCCCTGCAGCAGAAGCTTCAGGAGCTGAAGCACTATCGTGACTGCCAGCTCTGGAGGTACAGGAAGCTGTTGGCTTGGACAAACAAGCTGCAGCAGGAGCACAAGTATTTGGAGGAGAAGGAGAAAGCAGTGAAGCAGGAGTTGAGGATGGCTCATATAAACCTGAAAGCAAAGATCTTCAAAACCAGAGCTGTCTTGAGCCAGGTCAGCAAGGCTTCAAAGCAGGTGTCAGAGTGTCATGGGAACATGGGGATGGGCCAGCTGCCAACATGGCTGTGCCAGATAGATCTTGCTCCTTACCTGGAGCAAGAACAACAGGCCACTGATGTATTTGAGAGCTTCATCCAGCAGGTCCTACCAGATAGTGTTCAGGCTCCAGATGCTTGGGAAGCAAGTGCACAAGGCAAGAGCAGCCTGAAGGAAGGGTTGGCGGCTGAGGCACAAATGGACTCATACTGTGAAATACCAGAAGAAAGAAGAGGAGCTCCTTATCAAGAATGCACTAAGACACCGTGGGGGGTGGCACCAGTAAGCTGGGGAATATCGGTCCAAGGCTCAACAGCAGAGCTCCTAGTGGAGGGAGGGAATGAGAGAGATGGCAGCCAGGAAGTCACAGAGAGAAGGGACACCAAGAAAACATCAATGCCAAAATGTCTTGGGACTGATGAAGAGGAGCTGCTGGAGGACCAAGACAGCTTCTGGAAGGAGCTGGGCCGAATAGAGACAGCACATATCTGTGCCCGGAGGGAGGTTATAGTCACAGCAGCAAAGGTGGAAGGCACCCGTGCTGCTCTGGAGTGGGCCCAGAGGACTCTGGAATCTCTTGAGGATAACCAGGTAGGGACAGTGCACCCATTTCTCCACCATCTTATGTGGAAGGGTCTGCCTGTGGCACAGGCAGTCCCTCCTGCTGACCACTGGAGCAGAGCTGACAAGTTGGGAGGGGGTGGCAGAGTCAGGCAGCGCAGTGTCACCAGCCTGTTTTGTGTCTCCCTGCACAGCAGGCAGCCGAGGCTGAGCTCCAGAGCCAGGCTGCCATGCTCCAGAGGCAGCTTCACACCCTGCGTTTTGACATCAGGCAGGCTCTGACACGCCAGCTGCCGCCCCTGCTGAAGGCAGAGGCTCGCCGCTTTCACCTGCCCATCCTGCACAAGTACTTCAGCCTGGAAGTTTCCCGCCTCCAGAACACTGCCAGGAGGCAGGAGGAGGCAGCTGCATGGCTGTTGAGCCAGCACAGCCGCCTGGATCTGCTGGAGCTCCAGCTGAAACGGGAGAGAAAGGAGCTGGAACAGCAGGCTGCTTGGCTGGAGAAGATCGAAACCATGACAAGGGAATCCCAGACCAGGCTGCAGGAGCAGAAGAACTACTTCAGGCCCTCCCAGAAGGGTCATCCACACAAATGGATAAGCCCCAAAGACCTCACTGCTATACGGTAAGGGCCTGGGAGGGTCTGAGCTTGAAGAACGAACTAGTTGTTGGGACAGTGGCATGGGAATGGCCGAGACAGGCAGCAGACCCAAGCTACCAGATAGACTAGCAGTGCTATTCTGCCAGTGCAGAGCCACTGTGAACTCCATGGTGGTGTGAAATCCCCCAGATCTGCTTCTTTCTGGCTGGCTTGGACTGATGAAGCAAAGTATGGGCTGGGAGAATGGAACGAGTACAGAGAACAGAAGTTTCTTCTCAAATGTTGATGTAGAGAGTGTAGAGGCAAGTCTTCAGCCATGGAGACGGAGAGCCACAAGAAAGCACAGGCTGTTTAGAGCAAGACCTTTCTCTGACTAGGTGTCCTGTATCGACTGGGTCTTCTCAGTCTTCCCCACACAGATTTGGAGTAGCTGGTGTCTGGCAAAAAGAAATCACACACTGGCTCTTGAGCCAGCCTGGTCCTTTATGGTGCTCTTCCCAGAGCTCCAGGACATGGGATGCTCACCAGGAATGGCTGTCCACTCATTGCTGACACACATCAGCTTGTATCCCAGTCTTACAGTGTACACCAACCTCAGAGCCCTGTTCTTTCTCACTACTGGTGCTCTACTCACAGCCCTGGCTGGCTTTCCCCTCTCACAGGCTATGGGACATGCTGATGGGGAAAGATCAGGAGCAGCAACCCTTCCGCAGCTATGAGGCCATGGCAGCCAAGTGCTCCCAGCTGTTTCAGGACAAGAAGGCACTGGAAGCCCAGCTGGAAGGTCCTATGCCCCAGGTGTCTGCCCTGGAGTCCTCCATAGAGGTGTTGTACCACCAACTGTACAACAGCTCCAACCAGCTGCAGCTCTCCTCGCCGGTAAGGAAGCACTCCTCCTCCCCTGGGCCATGCTGGGTGGCAGCAGGTGAGCACAGGGAGCCCTCTGCCATCCTCCCTGGGTGCAGGGGAGAGACCTTGCTGCTTGTCAGCCACAGAGGGAGGGGAAGTTGGCCTGATCCTTGCCTTGTCCCAAAAACCATCCAGTGAGGCACTGGCTGGCTATGGAACAAAGGTGATTCTCACTGTCTCACATGTACTGTTCAGGGCTGAGATTGGGATTCCTTAGCCAAGGTCTCCCAGTAAGCCACCTCTGCTCCTTGGACTGGGAGGGTTTGGAGGCCAAAGCTGGGTGGCTAGTTTGTTTCTGGGGGGCTGAGCTGTTCCACAGATATTAAGAAAATACCCTTATTTCTCCATATTCACATGAGTTTGGACTCTCTCCCTTAGGAGATCTCCAAGCTGATGCAGCAGTTGATCATCATGCAGGATGACCTCTACCAAAAGCTGACAGATCTCCTGAGTGACTTGGAGATCAAGCACAGGTCTCTGGAGAACCCCATCCTGCAGGCAGAGCGCAACCTTTATGTGCATTTTTACTGCAATGAGGGTCGGCTGCGAGAGGCAGTAGAGGAGCTGGAGAAGCAGGCATCAGCTTCCTCCAAGAGACCACAGAGGGAGCTCCCCTATGGAAAGGAGTAGGTCAAAGGGATCCTTGTTCCCTGCCACAGTAGTGGTGTCCTCTTTTGGTTGGGCTGGGTCCTTAATTCTAGACTGAGAGAGAAGTCTGGTGGTCTCTACTCTGGTGACAGGTTACTTGGGCCATGACCTGGCAGCTGGATTTAATAGAAACTAGGAGATTAATCCTTAAGTACAGAGTTTCTGGGGGCTGGTTTAGATGATGTGTAAGAAATTGATGCATCTTGTGGCATTGGAAGCCTTGGATAGACAAGACACTTCTCATGCCAGCTCTACAAGATGATGGGTGCTGGGGGCAAGTGGACCAACACTGTCTGTGTCTTTCCCCACTTTCTGAGGAAAGGGGTTTTGTGTGGTTTTGGGAGAATAAAAAGGTCTGTTACTCAACTGCAGAGCAATAAGCTTGTCCCTGTGTGGTGAAATCTGTACTTATTGACTTCTATCTTGGCTATGGGCTGTGATGCTTTGCAGGCTCAGAATCACCCTTCTTTCTCTCACTAGCCTATTTCAAGCCAGTATGCCTTGAATTCAGCCTACTGCCTCTTCTCTGCCTGTGGTGGGTCCCTTTTCAAAGAGCCTGCAGGTTCAGGGTGCTGCCAGCTCTGTCCCTGTGCTCCACAGGCAGTAGTTGGGGCTGCTTGGTGATACCTGCTGCATAATCCCATGGACAGGCAGTGGGGTGAGCCCTCCTCCATAGCCTCTCCAGGACATGCTGGAAACACCCAGGGGCCATTTACTGCCTTTCTGCCCTTCAATTTGCATCTGAAGGAGTGAAGGTGAGAAGCTGCATGCCCAGAGTGAGCCCAGGGGGATGGATGGAGGAAAAGGCTGGCGATGTTGCAAGCCTATTGAAAGGGAATTGCTGCAAAGGGAGATGCTGTCCTTGACCAGACTTGGCTCTGCCACCCTCTCACTTGACACAGTTACCTCTGTAACATCATTTCTGTTGAGGTTCTTCAGGCTGGCAAGAGCAGCATCCAGGGCTGGGAGGGCTTCATCCAAGTCCTTCTGAGCATCATCTGCAATGGCTTGGGCTGTCTGAGCTTTCTCATTGGCCTTGGCCTCCTCAGCCTGCACAGCACTTCTTGTCTTTTCAGCCACAGCTGTGTCCACCTGCAATAGCAGAGACAGCCTCAGAAGCATGCTGGAGGCAGAGCTTGGCTTGGCACTGCTAGGAAAGGATCACAGCTGTCCTGGCAGCATGTGTGTCTTCTTCAAGCACATCTCAGGGACCTAACTGCTGCAGGGGATGCCCTTCTTGCACCATAATGGGAGAAGGGTTTTGTCAGCCTGTATAAAACATCCATAAGTGCCAGCTCTGGCTATGTATGGAATTATGTTAGTCTTGCAGGAATTAGCTGTTCTAGCCATTTTCCTACTGGCACAAGTAGAGGATGCATAGGGCTGCAAATCTGTAGGGAGATTGAGGAATGGGAAGATATGCTTAGGGGTTTGTTTCTGAAACTGCCACTTCTGCATACCTCAAGGGTTAATACACTATAAAGAGGCGTGAAGGAAATGTGGAATACAGCCAAATCCTTATCTGCTATGTGGGAATTTAGGTGACTGCAGGCTCCCCTCTCCATGCAGAGCTGTATTGTTTGTGTCCCTATTCACTCTGTCCCAGTGTGGCCATCCCACAGGAGGAGACAGGCAGCAAGGAACACAAGGAGAGAAGGCAGGGACAGCCAGCACAGAACAGTTCCTTCTTCTGAAGTGGCATGAGTGACTGTGTGATGATCTCTGAGGTTTGGGGGGCAGGGTGCAGCTGGATCAGCTCCCTGGGACTGGGATGTGGAGGAGTGATCCTGTTCAACAATGAATCTGGCTTAGAGCTGCTCAGGCCACCTGAGGATTGTGTTAGTGTTGCTAGACTGTACTTGCAAGGGCCTGGGAGCTCGGCTGACTGACCCCTGGGTGGTGGTTTCAGACAAAAACACGGGAGCCATCGCTTCTGCAATTGGTGCTCACCAGCAGCAGAGCAGGACCCCAGCAGGAGGCAGCTTTTGCTGTCAGGGCAGCTCTGCACAAACATCTGCCAGTCTGAGGCGTTTTACCTCTGATCAAGCAGGATTTTGCACAATCCCTGCCAGGCCTCTCCAGCTTGTGTCCAGTCCAGTCTGAGCAGTCAGTTAGGAAGTGCAGGGCTGCCCAGCAGCGGTACCTTTATCTGTTCTATGGTTGCCTCGGTGTCCTTGGCTGCCTGTGCCAGGAGAGGGCGGGAGGACTCCAGCTCCTCCTGCATCTTCGCTACATCCTCTGCTGTTCGCAGGAGCTATGGGAGCAAAGCAGAGTCAAGAGCAGGGGCAGCAGCCATGGAACGCCCTAGGAAAGGGCTGTGGTGATCTGGAGGGTGCTCCCTGCCAAGTGCTGGGCTGTGCAAAGCACAGGTCTTGCCCTGGGGTTCCTGTTTAAGCAACAATCTGACACTGTGGTGTGCTTATAAACAGCACTGCCTAATGTTGCTTGCACATGCTAGTCATTACTTCATAAGCTCAGGGCAATGAAACAGCAGAACAATGTTTCTGTTAGAGGGCTTTACAAGGTTAGCAAGGAACATCCTGAGAGCTGAGCTACACGCAGGTCTGTGGTCCCCAAAGACTGGGGCTCATTATTCTTTTAGAGCTGTTACAGATGCAGACCTTCAGAAAGACTGGCCCTGGCAGAAAGCATAGCTCTCACTTGCTTTAGCCTGAGTTTTTTCCTGTTGCACAGGACATGTGTAGGACATCTCACTGCATCTCTGCAGCTATAAATACACTGCTCAGAGTGTGTAAGGGATTGTCCCAAAACTTTCCTAGGTATGAGGGACGAACCTTGTCTAGGCCACTTTGCATCCTGTTCTTGGCTGTCTTCAGTTCCTGTTGCTTCCTTCCAATGAGGGAACTGAAAATGCTGAGGAACTCCAGGTAGCTTTTGGGAGTGATATAATTGTGTCTGCCCAGTTCTGCTAGGAACAACTGACATTTCTTTGCCACACTCTGGTGGATTGCTACACATACTTGAATCTACAAGGGGACAGGAAAGAAACAATATTATTCAGTACTGAACACATGAAAGGCAAATCTATGTGATGCCCAGAGAGAGCAAAAGGGGCTTATGAAGAACCAAACTCTACAGTCACAGCAGAGCTTATGTGTGCCTGGGGGCTTTAGTGCCATAGAGGGGTGACAAATGGCCAAGACAGTTTCAAGGCATACAAAAGCTCTGCAGCTCTGCATTTGAATGATCCTGCCATAGAACATTTCTGCTGCAGGGTAGGACACTTCTGAAGGTGTGCCAGAGACACAGCACACTGAACATATAGGAGCAGAGCATTCTCGAGTGTGGCACATACCATCCCGTTGATATCGTCATTACCACTACCAAGAAGTGGGAGTTCATTCAGGAAGGAGGAGGCAACGCTCTGCAGGGCTTCAGCAGGCCACTCATTGAACCAGTCAATGGTGCAGCAGTTCACAAGAGAGGGGAACTGCCTCAAGCGTGCGCGGAACACTTCTCCGATCGGGCTGGGGGCAAGGCGTGCAGAGAAGATGTGTTACAGCTGGCTCTAAATACAAGGACAAAATATCTTTCCCTCTATGGAACCACCCTGAAGTCTTGCAGAGCAAGAGGGACAGGAGTACACCCAGGAAAGGAGGGAAAAGGGGAATGAAAGTTCAGGCAGTGAGCTGCATGCCGAAAGGTGCAGGTCTGAGCTCATTCCTTGGCTCGGGATATTTTGGAAGTATTAAGATGGTAGTAGGGTAGTAGGACCTCTCTCTAGGGACAACACTTAAGGGATAAGAAATAAATGGGCTCTGAAGTGTATTTCAAGCAGGTGTGTGCAGAGATCACATCACCAAACCATAATCATGGCCCTGATATTTCTACTTGTTTTTGCACTAGAGTACCCTGTACCTTCTGGTATCCCTCCTGCAAGGGAGCAAGCTGGCTATGGACTATGCATTAGATTCATGGTAAACATGGTGCAACTGAGCCCCAAATTCAAACAAGATATGTCTGTAACAAATGGCTCAATGGTGCAGAAAGGAGGAGCTCTCTTGTGTTTCATCTGAATCACACATAATCATACTCTTGAAAAATTAAAACTTCATCTTGAGACCAGCAAAGTGTAAAAAAATAAAAAAATTAAAAACCTAGTCTTAGGGAAGATGTTATGCAAACCATACTCCTATTCTTCCTCCTTCTCCAAAGTCTGGAGCTTGGAAACAAAGATCCCATTATACAGGGAATAATTAGCAGTAAAAGCATGGAGTTGTAGGCCTGAACTGTACCTCATGCACAGGACCATGTGGATATTGCTGCGAACCCGTGCTGTGTATGCAGCCATCAAATTTGCCTTGGTGGGCTGCTGCCCCAGATCTCGAACAACAGGCTTCATAGCTGTCATGATCTGGTCTTGGTCCTCGGGATTGTAAATGTTGGGAATGTCACCAGAGTTGAGCAAGTTGTTGATATCTTCGAGGAAGGATTCACTTTTAATCTAAGTAGATGGTAAAAAAAACCCCAGTTTCTTAAGTCAGAAGAAACTCATGTCTCACATGCCATGGAGATAATTTCTGCATAAATACAGCCCTCAGCCTCAGTTATAAGAAACAGTTTTTGTGATCATTTGGCTCCAGGAAGGCACACCCTAATTCTTGTCCAGCACTTCCAATTAAACAGCCATATTTCAGCCATTTCAGGGGTGGGAGGGTGTGTTTGAGATCAAACATCCTTCTGCCCATTCCCTGTCTCTTTACAGACAAATTGAGCTCAGGTTCTTGCTCCCTGCCTCTGCAGTCAGACCCCAGACACCTGGTTGCTCCGGGTCTTTGTTCCTCCAGCACAGAACGCTTCATTATTAAAATAAAGCTTATCAATGTGGGAGACAGAGTAATTGTAGGGATGTGTCACAGTCTGTGGGACGATCTCCCTCCAGCGCTACACTCACCTCTCCACCTTTGCTACATCAGAAATACATAGCATCCATCTCCTTGACTAAATTCACCCTCCTGGGCCCCTTTGCTCCCACATATGCTTCTCACTGCAGGGAAAAGGCTGCAAGAACAAGTAGCATTTGACTGATGCTCATCTCACTGCTTAGGGCTCTGCCACAAGGGAATGGTTCCTATGATAATGAAGGCAGTAAAAAAGCCTGTGGGGAACATAACTGTGATTCCAGAAGTGGAAATTGGCCTACTCATTAGCAAGTTACAGTTTACAGTTACAGCTAGCATTATCCTGTGGAACCAACAGGCGTAAGGTCCTAAATCTACTCTCTTTTTGAAAAGGAAAATAGTCATTTTACTTAGGACTTCTAATATCAGTGGCCAACAGTGCTTAGTTTCAGACAGCTAAAATCTATGTACCCACCTAACCCTTGGATGGAGTTGAAAGAAGCTTCCTTGAGCAAGAGAAGAATCCACCCACTCACACACAGCTCTACAGACCCTCTAGCAATAAATGCACCACCTCTAGTTTCCCTGGGGCTCTTTTATAAGAGGATGAATATAAGCTACTGAAGAAATACAAGCTGTGTCTGGTTTGTGTCAAGTTCCTTAATACTCTGTAGGGGAATTTATTTAGCTTAGAGATGTGTTTTTGACCCCTTTTGAAATGGAATTCACCATGCTAATACTTTTGTACCTGTGTGTCTACAAATAAGAAGGTCTTGGGTAGACTTTGAAGGCCTGCTTTCATCATGACCTTCCTCACATCTTCTCGCCATTCGGCCATGCCGTAATTTTTTGACAGTTCAATCTGGAAACATTCATTTTCTGCCCTAAAGGAAAAAGCAGCCTGTGGAGTTACATCAAATTAAACCATTCTCCTCTGTCAATTCCCAGTAGGTCTTGTGGTCTCAGGGTGAAAGCTGTTTTTCTATAGTGAGTCCTGAGCACACGCTTGTCCTTGTGCACCAAGGACAGCCACCAACCCAGGAGCATGTTTTACACAAAGCAGAGATACCTGAGCTAGCTAGAAACCCAGTGCAAATGTGCATGTTAACTGAGTCCTAGCTCTTGACTCATTTGAGCAATCAGCAGCCAGAAAAACATGTAACTGGCAGTGGGAAGGGCAGAAAAAAAGATTCTCTGAAGGCAGCCCCAACGGAGCTGCTCCTCTTTACATGCATAGGTGGGAGTGCATTACTTACATGTGAGATGCCAGTCTGGTGAGAGACTGTCTCCCACTTCCCCCAACACCCAGGAGAAGAGCATTCCCCGGAGCCTGACGCAGAATCCGGCTGATTCGGCAGATGTGCTGTATCGCATCCATGAAAAGCACAAGCTTCAGTTCTGGAGTGTTGCTTTGATTGTACTCCTCCAGGTAGTCCTCAATCACAAGCTTCAGCTGTGAGTAGAAACACTCAGTTGTGGCTACCAGATAAAAGCAATTGTGGGGGGGGTGGGGTGGGGTGGGGTATTGTCTGCTGGCACAGCCAGGAGTAGGGGAGGGCAGAGCCTGGTGCTTAACAGTGTCTGGGAGCAGCTCTCCTCCAGGCTCCCTTAAGGAACTGCCATTGGATGGGCTGAATTTAGTTAGTGGTGGTGGCTGCAGGTGCTCAATGGTGACCTTAAACTAACTCAGGCAAGTGACTACAGTCTGCTGTTCCCAGCTGTGCTGTTTGCCTCGAGAAACAGCAGGGTGTTGTTCAAAATAAAAGAGCTTAAGGCTGCCTGATCCATACTGCTTCAGGGCCTCCCTCTGGGTTACTTTCCTTGCTCTACAGCTGACCACTGCCTGCTGCTGAATCCTGCAGCTAGGATTCTGGCTGGAAAGCACAGATGCTGGGGAAGAAAACAACACTGGCTGTAGATGGGTAGAGGAGCATACTCCTCTCCCAGTCCAGCCATCACATGGAATAGCTGCAGGAGCAGTTTCTCTTGCCCTTCCCAAGGCTCTCTTCAACAGCACCCTCAGGCCAGAGGAGGAGATGAAGCATGAAGACATCTGGGATTTGATCCTAGCCCCTCAGCAATCTCACTGTGAAGCTGGAAAAGCAACACCAGCTGGAATTCATACAGCACTGAGATCCCTGCCTAGATGCCAAAGTCCTGTGTGCATCAGTGGGGACTGTGCAGCTGCCTCTATGTCTGGCTGTCTCAGCTGTGCTCACCTCGGTGGGGGACAGGCCTACCTACTTTGCAAAAGGGATTGGAAAGCTTAGTTAATTACCAGCCCTTGTCACAGAGCTATCACAAGAGGAGAGACAACAGAATAATCATCTGTTTCTGATAATGAGTGCAAAACGCACCACTCATTGCCTTTGCTTAATTACCACTACCCAAGTACTCCCAGTATCTTCAACAGGGAGTCTGGCAGTAACAGTAATTACTTTTAAAGGTCAATTGTGAAGTCCTTAATGGCAAAAGTAGTATTGTTTGGGGGTAATGTGCCATTTCTTTCCAGCAAATTTCACTTTTCAGTCCCAAGTGTGGCTCATTTGGGAGATTTGGCATAGCAGGCTGCCTCCAGGATTGCAATGCAGAGACAGCTTGTTCCACCTCAACTGCCCATCACAACAAAAACAGCCACTATTCATATATGTGGTAGGATTTCACAGGAGACCCCTGGGGTGGTTTGTAGGTTCAGACACCTCTAATTAGAGCACCACTATTGCTACTATTACTGTTTTCCTTTTTTTGTAGAAGACTGGGAAGATGTGAACATAGTTCACAGGGTGATTCCCAGGGTCCTTACTTTATCCTGGCTGTCGATTGCTTGGTATACTTTGACATTGGCACCTGGCTCCATGAAGTCTCCAAACAGAACTGGCTGGGAGGGAATGACCTCCTGGAAAGTGGTGCCAAACTCCTCCATTTTCTTCGTCATTAGGTTGTCAAACCAGGTCCGGTCCTCCTCACTGACCAAACGATCACGGAAAACCCGGCAGCTCTCGTGGTACCAGAGTCTCAGCAGGTGCTCTTTGTTCTGGTAGGAAATCCCAGCAAAACAGCCCCGGTGAGAGAAGCAGAGAAGTGTTATGAGCATTGCTGTCAGGAAAGCTGGTTCCTGCCCAGCATGTGGCCAGCTCCACTCCTGTTACAAGGCAACTGGAGCGGAGAAAGAACTGGGCGGAGGAAGCTGCTTTCCCTTCTCCTCTCGAAAACAACTCTTGTCAAAACAGCTGCTTTGCAGAGAGCTCATTACAGCATCAGTTTATCCCCCTCTATTTACCCATATGTCAGGCTTTCTTTGAGAGATTTAAATTTTATGTTCTTTGTTCTTATCTTTCCCCAGTTTGATTTAATTTTTACAGTTTTCTCGTGTGTTTTTTGAAAGATCCTTTTGTTTGGCTGATAGCACAGAACCTCAAAGTATTTAGAGTCCTAAGTACTTCCTGTGATAATTCAGTCTCTACTGGCCAGGCTGGAACCAGATCAAGGTCCTCAGGAGAGACGAAGGGGCAGAAGGAGGTAATAGGACAACACCTCTGCCCTTACTTGGTCCCTGTCTGATCCCCCATGTCTCCATCCAGCCCTCTATGGATGGGCTGTGTCCTGCTGACTCCCTGTGGCCACTCACAGGCTTCCATGCCAAGGAGGGACTGTGATGAAGGGGGAGTCTGCCTGCTACTGGTACCAGGCAATAGCCAAAGGGGAGGCCACCACACCCACTGGGCAGTACCAAAATGCATCTTCAATGGGAAACTGAAGCCAGTTTGCAGGCCTGTGAATGAGGCCTCAACTAGAACACTTCTGGTCTTGCCCTGGGTGGCAGGGCTGTGCTGATGGGAGGACTCACCTCGACCTTGCCAGGCTCAGCCATGAGCATGCCCTGGAACACCTTTGAGAGGTCTCTCAGGTTGAAGGTATAATGTGACTTTGCTGGTGTGGGCAGCAGCTGGGACGTGATGGTCATGTACACGGAGATCGTGGCATCCACTAGGGGCTCATTCAAGTCTTTCACTGCATCTGCTCCCGCTGCAGAAACAGAAGTAGTTGGAGAGGATGTCAAGATAGGCTGAGAAGGTCCTTGCAGTGCAGGAAGGTGGCACTGAGTGGCAGAGGTGCTGGCTAGGACTTGGGCAGGAACACACTTTTTTCTGCTTTTTTCTGCAGAGACTGAGGGACCTGACCAAGCACCTGCTCACTGCAGTGGACAGCTGCCAATGGGTTTATCAACTAATGTGAACCAGATTTGGGATGGAAGAATGCTTTACATTGATTCTGTGGTGTGAAGATTTCATGTCCCCCAGGAACAGAGGAAGCACTGCCAGACAGGTAATTGATACCTACCTGAAATATTCCAGACAGGTTTTCCTTCTCCCTCCTTGCACTCCTACAGTGAAATCTCAGCTACTTTTAAGGTAGAAGATGTGAGTGCCCTCTTAGCTAAACCCTCTGCAATTCATTATGCTCAGCAAATGCAAAGCCACTGAGGAATAATTTCTTATGCAATAGTCTGGCAAGATTTAAACACAGCTGCTGGTTTTAGAGTGCAATTTTTTTTTCCTCCCAATGAAGTTTATTACAAACACTCCTGGAGAAGTAGAGCCCTGTGACACCCCAGCATTTTGCACTTTCTTTGCATTATTTCAAAAATCCTTTAGTTTCTTTCTAAATCACAGCTAGATGTTTCAATGTGCCCCTGAGATCTCAGTCAGGTACTGGTGCTTCTGAATATTGCAAGCACTCAGAAAGCTCTGCTTTACTTCTCCCATAGCTGACTATTCTCACTTCTTTCTACTAGCAGATTTGCAGATGAGGACATATTTGCAAAGATGATCCTGAATTCCCACCCTGTCAAGTATAAGAGGACTCATTTCACTCCAAATGAACCCTTTTTTCATGGTGGCTGTAGCATCATGCTCAGATCCACCCTGCTCAGCTGTCCACAGGCTGCAGCAGATGGAGAGTAACAGAAGGCTCTGCTTCCACAGAAGGCTGTTGTCTGGCCAAGTGTCTGTCTGCTGAAAGCACAGGTAAGCTGTGCCATGCTGTGCTCACCAGCTTGTTCTGTTCAGTCTCTCTCATCTTTCTGCTCTTACTTACGCACTGGATTTCTGTAACTTTTTTCCCCGAGGAGTCCATCTAGAAAAAGATTAAAAAAAATCAGTTTTAGCTTTACCTGCTGAGATTAAGAATATCTGTATCACCCATCACAAACAAAATCTTCTTTGAAAGGCCCAGGCTACAGGATAACATACTGCAAATGTGAAAGCCAAAGCTGAAGTTTTCTGATTTGCACCAGCAGAATTTGGCCCTGAGACTAAATAGTGTATGAGCTCACTGTTTGCTAAGCCTCATAAAACACTTTCCCTAAAGCATCTTTGAGTGACTACTGCAAGTTCCAGCTTTCAACACTTTGATCAGATCATCAATATTAATTGCTCCCCTTCCAAACTCTGTAGTCATCAAGGTGACTTTCAACATGAGGAGAAGGTGACAGTTTTCTTCAGGACTTACCCATCCAGCTGCCAAGGATGGTGGAGAAGATCGTCTTCTTGCTGCTGTCATCCATCTCAGTGAAGGAGAGGTAGTTGAAATGGCGAGTGAGGCGTGGAGTGACAGGATTCCTTCCCCCTCCAGGAGGTCCCATGGCACAGACAAAATTAATATCTACCAGCTTCTTAAAGGTACCTTTGAGAGTGCAAAATCAGGAATGAGTGCTGAGTTGTAGGTAAAAGCCCTCACCACAAATCTCCAGGGCAGGTATACATATCTAACAGGCCAATTTTGCCAAGAGCTCTGGGCACAGGATCTGGGTCCTACCGATCTGTTTCCGGTCGTACCAGCCGTGGTGGTCCATCCACTGCCGCAGCAGCTCAATGGGTGGCTGAGCTCCATACTGCTCCAGCATGGGCATGTTCAAGTCGTCGATAAAAAATATGAAGTAGCGACCAACTGGAGGCCCGAACACTCCCTTCCGCCTGCAAGGACAGAAACCGTGTCAGGACACGGGACAACTCCTCTTGCAAAGGTACTTCTAACTTGATCCAAAAGCATGTTTTTTTTTATCTTTGCATGCTTCCTGAGTCAACAGTTTCAGCTATTTTTACACTTGATGCACTCCTTTGTAAGGGCCTTTGCATGGAAAAGATCTGGAGCAATGTTTGAGGCACTGGCTTCTCTCCAAGTGAAATTTTGTCTACTTATGCACAATGCCAAGGAGTAAATTGGTGCAACTAAAAGCAAAGCTTGAGCCCATGAATCTGTTGGAAACTTCAAACCAGTGGCTGAGCCGGGAGGTGAAATGGAAGCTGTTTACTGTGGGGAGTGGGATTGCAGGTGGGCAGCCCCATTTTCTCCCTTCATCACTTTCTGTAAAGATCCCACACCAGGGTTTGCAAACACCTGTGCTGTGAAATGCAGTATTTCTAAAATAACTAGAATTGGAGCAACTTTTACTGACCCTCACTAATCCTTCTCACTTTCTTGCCATTATAACAAGCTATTATTGGCTCTCACAATCCCAGCTCAGGTGTGCTGTGTGTCCTGCATGTTATCCACAGCTGTTCGTGCTCAGGGCCCCTCCAGGTCTTGGGATGAAACTCAATAACCAAGCTGATAGAAACACCGAGCTCAGGGATACTGCCTTTGCACACACAGAAAGGAATCTTGCCTCTTATCCAGTTTACTGTCGATGAGATCCTGGGTTTGGTTAGCAGAGGTGCGTGCTGAAAACATCAGGAAGTGGGTGATGTATTTGTTAGGCAAGTTCTTCAAAAGCTTGTCTGCAATTGTGAGAGTCTTTCCTGTGCCAGTGGGACCAATGCAAAGAACCTAGAAGCACAATCAGCAATGTAGCATAATCTTAGGCAAGCAGCCTGTGTTTCCCAGCACTCTGACATTTGCTGGAGGAAATGTAAGTTACTGCTCTTTTAAGCATTTGAAGGTTGGGAGAGGACTGCTGGGCTTGCTTCTTCAATAAGGTCAGCTGCCCAACACCAAAATCTCTTGGTGTGGGGTGGAATCCAACCAGAGAAGTATGAAATGGAACTGTAGAAAACAGGTAAAGAGGGATGGTGATGGCCTATCTAGCAATTGGCATGTTGCCTGGGGATTGAACGTGTAACTCCTAGTGCTTAAGCACAGATTTGGAGCAGAGAAATACAAATCCATGGAAGTGGGAAATAATCTCAAAGTATTAGGTAGCTGTTATATTCTGACTGCACTGGGAGAGGAAGAGGTTGAACCACAAATTTAGACAAGGTTGGGCACGTACTGGCTTATAGTTGGTGAGCAACAGCTCCAGCAGATAGGCCATTCGGGCTGTGTTCATCGTGGGCACAATAACATCACAGAAGTTGGTGTCTGGAACCATGGTGAACTTTGCTGTAGCATCCAGCCACACCTCCCAGTGCACCTGAAAGATTGGAGTCTGCTTAGAGGGGGCATCTATCCCTTCTAGGAAAAGGAAAACTATTTCTGCTGTTTTCCCTGTCACCGCTCCCCGTGTAATAGCTCAGATTCTGATGAGAAATTGAGGCTTCCAGCCCCTCTCTTTAGTCTTGCGACCCTCACCTCTCTGTATGGAAATGCTGTGAGTGTTTGACTTGTTACTTTTGAGAGGGACAGACCCTGAGAGTTAGAGGTCATTGTCCCAGCACCGACACCCCTGCCCACCCTTCTGAGAACCGGGATAAAAGAGGGATGGAGTACTTGTGATAACTGCAAGAACAGGAATTCTGCCCATGGCAGAGGACCAAAGGGGGCTTATCTGGACTCCTGTCTTCCTGTTCTGTGCCATCACCCACGTTGCACTCAGAGGCATGTGAGGTTTTCTACTTGTACAGGACATGGATCTCTTGTGCTAAATGGAAGCTGCAGATGTCCCTCCCAGAGGCCACTACACAAATGAGACAGAGCTTCTGCCAGGGCTGTGCTGGAGAATACAGGAGAAAATCAACATTCCTGACCACCCCATGTGGCTTTCCCACAGGGACCACATTGGCACCTTCTCTTAAGCATCTGACACTCATGTAGGGCTCTTTGTTTCATTTCAGGAAGGGGAAGCATTTTCCCTCATTTTTTAATTCCTTTTAGCCCAGAGTCTGGTGTCTGTCAGTCAAGATGACCCTGACATGCCCTACATTGATGTCTCTTGTGAAAAAGATGGAATATTTATCTGCCTTGCTGATACTCCAGCCTCTGCTGCACGTAGCTCTTCTGCTGTTGTTCACTGCTTTCTAACACAGACCTATCCATCTGAGCTTCCCCCTGTCCTCCAGCAGCCACACCTCTGCCACCTCTCACTTTTCTGAACACTGACAGAGACACTTGGGTCTCAACTGACCTGCTCTTGGCTGAGCTTTGAAAGATCTGGTTCACAACTCTGAAGGCAAGAAACTGCCTTCCTGATTCAATGAAAAGCTTAATTTTGATTTAACCATTCTTGCTTGCTTCCTATAGGCCTTTCTTCTCTGCCCTTGATGAGAAAATCTTACCAAATCCTGTAGGACTGTGTTGCTTCCTGGTCCCTCCTCCTAAATTAGCTAGCTTGGAATTAAAAATTAAATATTTTACCTCTTTAGGGACTTCATCATCATCTTCTTCAGTACTGCTAAGCCCAGCATCATCCAGCTTATAGTCATAAACCAGTCCTTCTTCTGGGAAGAGTAACTTGATCTGTGAGAATAAAGCTGTGGTGAACATGGCTGCCACTCAGCTGAATTCACAGAAGGATATGCACTACTTCAAGGAAGTCTTTACTAATGGGATTCTACCCAGGCCAGGGAGCTCAGGTCTATCCAAGAACTATCCCAGAATAGACCAGGGATCCCTTTGAGAAAATGGTATACCAGATGGCAACAGGAAGTCCATCCAAAGCCTCCAGGCATTCAGCTCTGATCCCCACTCCTTACTTCTAAGATCTGCTTTTCCTTTACTCACCCTTTCCTTTGACATCTTCTTCCTGAGCCATGAGCTAAAGGCCTCACGACCTGGGGAATCTCCAGTAGCACCCACACTCCAGATTAAGGAAAATATAAACCAAGGTTCAATCAGCTCTCCCATACGAGCAATCTTCTCCCGGGGAATCGTCTTAAATCCCTTAGAACCAGAGACAAGCAGAAGAAAAATTCTCAGGTATAATTAAGGCTCACAAACCCCTAGCTCTTCTTAATTTGCTCATAATTCTATTCAGCTTCTATGTAGATTTTTCTAGCCAGTTTTTCACAGGTCTTGTTAATATATTCTGTGGATTAAAATCTGTTGTTTCATTGGTGTACTCGAGATACTCCTTTTGCTGAACTAACGCCACTGAGCAGGAGATGGGAGAAGAATTTAGTCTTAGGTTTTTAATTTGAAAATTGTCCAGCTGTCTTCAATACTAATTCTCAAAGGACCTGCAATCTGAAGTGCATCACTGCTCAGCTCTGATCTCTGCTTCCCACTCATTCTCCAATTCCCTCTGCTATAAATAAAAGTCAACCTCTGCCCTCCAGACTGGTAGGCATGGAGCTTATCTTGTGTTCCTTCAGCAGGCAGAGCATAATCCTTCCAGGTTTACCTGTGCTTTGGTGGATGCTGTATTACATTCTGCCATGTGGATGAGCTACAGCATGACCTTTCTGCACCAACATCTTGCTCGCTAGTGACTAACCCTTCCCATGACTTAGCTTCGTTAAGAGTTACAGAGACAAGTAACAGTGAAACAGGTAGCAAAATCTACCTTAATGGGAATGAAAGGCTGATACAAACATTCCAATATCACGAGGAGGCTCACTGTGAGGTTACTGTCTGTAGAAGCAATTATCTCCTTCACAGAGCTTCGTATAAAGTCGATGGCCTCCTGGAAAGATATGCAGGAACATCTCAGTGTCACCATCCAGCACACTTGTCTTTGGTTTTACCTTCTTGTTCACCTCCGTCGTGTTATGTTTAACAGGAAGAGAGTGGCTGAGAATGCAGCCATTTCCAACTGCATCCCAAGTACCACTGTTTTTACTGGAGAAAAGCAAGATGAACCCCTTGGTTCAGCCTTGACACCAAGAAACCTCTGGGACTCCCATGTGGTTCTGTGCAATAGTTATGTGCATCTTGTGCTATCACTGCTGTTAAATGGTTTGCTCCCTTCAGAGCTTTCCTTTGTAGCTCCAGGTTCTTCATTAAAATAATGGCTTATCAGCAAAGTAGAAATAACAAGACTTGTTTGTACAACCTTCTCCCTGGAGGTACTCTACTCTAAGCTATGGAACTGCACTAGGGATGGTTTTGTCCAGAAGATAATTTAAAAATTAAATAAAACCAACTATAATAACCAATGAGACTTAGTCACATCTGCAGAGATCAGTGAGTAACCTCTATTAAAGCCACAAAATTCACAGAGAAGTTCCCATTATAGATATTATGCTGATAGGAAATGTTCCCACAATGGCATTTAAATCCAGGCCTTGACAAGTCTGGGCTGGTTGATATTCAAGATGACATGGAATCATGGGGGTAGAACAGTAGCTCACCTGGAGGAATCTCTTGAAGAGAGATGCCAGCTGCTGTGAGAAGCGCTGCATGACGTCTGGCATATTTTTCAGCCAGCATTCAACGAAGGGCTCCAGCCCCAAAATGCTGGGTTCCAGGTAAACCATGCCACAGCGGGAGACTGTAGCAGGGGAAGCAACAGCCAAATCCTGGACTTCAAACATCATGGTCATGCCCTGGAAATTACAAAAGAAAAGAAAGGATAAGGCTCAGTTTTAATACTTATTTCAGTGCAGGGAGGAAGGAGTACAGACAACAGGCAGCAAACGTGGGAGTTAATGAGTTACCTCTGTCATCTTGATGATTTCCCCTGAGCTGAGGCACAGCTTCTTATTGTCATCAAGTACCGTGTTCATGTTCTCAATCCACAGAGCATCCACTGGCCCATCAAACATGTACCACTTCTTGTTGGAGTCAGTGGCCACAGTTCCCCGGCGCATGAGTGTGGAAAAGATCCCGTCTGTCCTGAAAGGTAGGAGGAAGGCAGGGCTTGGCCCACTCTGGTTTTGCTGAAATAAATGGCAAAGTTCCCACCACAAAAGGCAGTCTTATCATGGTTCATGTGTCTCCCTTATCCATGAGCTACAAAAAGGTCCACCTCATTCTTTTTTTTACTGAGACACATCTCAGCCTGGGTGACACCACAAGACAATTTCTTTGGGGATCAGGATCTGGAATTCATGTAATTTAACTAGATGTCAAGCTTCCCTTTAACATCTCTGTCCTCAGTGAAGAGTAAAGAGGCCTTGCTAGCATCCAGTTCAGGTCCCTGGAGGTGCCTCTTTTTCTCAAGGTTACAAGGATAAATCCAGGCTAAAGAGCATGACCCTACCCTCTTTATAACTGAAGTTCCCCATCCTCAGCTGCCTGTGAACCTGGCTGGTGCTGGAGCTGGTCACCAGGAGAGTAGACACAAGGAATGCTGCCTGAGTGATGGCAAGAATTTAATCTGTACATGGAACCCTGGAGCGCAGTTTCCATTCAGACCCTGGACTTGACTTTGGATATTAAATAATTATCTGTTATTTTTATAGTACTAGTGAATTCCAGGGTATTGTTACTGAGATCAAGGGAAAACAATCTGTTCTAAAGCTCAGCTGATTAAAGCAGATGGATTTGTCTGTAAATATATTTTACACAACTGCTGCATTTTTCTTTTTGTCACGTTGACATACCCGTGTAAAGTCACATCATAAATAAACTGTTGAGATTATTTGGAGCTCCTATAAAAAGTCCTTCAGTAAATATGTACCAGATCCTAAGCTGGGAAGCTCTGGTCACAGCATCTGTAATGTTTACTGGCTTGAACTTTTCCTAGAGGTAGTTAGTTTCATTTATGTTTAGTTTCCCTAATTTTACAGAATGCAATCTTCAGCTTTGCCCTGAAACAAGTGCTGGCTGACAGGGCCAAAGGGAGATTCACACTGCTTCTCACATCCTAGCTTATGGATAAAGTGAGCTGTAAAGTCAACCTCAGGTCACATATGGAAACGTAAGCAGTAGGACCTGGCTGTAAAGAGGGCAAGTGGCCTATTGGTTCTTGTTTCCATACCATGTAAGCAAGCAGGAGCCCTGGCAACGGGAATGAAATCCGTCTTTCTGCCTCAAAGTCATTCCTCATCACTCAAGGATACCAGAGTATTTATACAGAACAATTCAAGTGCGCAGTACAGAGGTCACTTTTCTTCAGAAGCAAAGCAAGTATTTTTAAGCTGCTGTATCTTAGGAGCAGGGGCATGTGCTCCAAAGCTATTAAATGATTGTTCTGCAGTTAATGCTGTGAGCTGAGCTGCAGGAACTGTCTGGGCATGTGCTGGCAGACAGGCCAAGTGCACAATGAGGGATGTCAGCTTAAATCGCTGTGACTGGCTGCTGTAGCTTGGTGGGGATATGGACTTGATCGCTTCTGGTTCTGTGCCACCACCCCAAATGCTTCTCAGCCTTGAAGAGAGGACGCTCAACACCAGAAATGTGTTTTCTGTCTGGAAGAAAGGAAAGGAGGTTTTGTACTTTACCATTCATGCGTTAGCAAGTTGAACTCTCCATAAAGCTGGCCCATTGTGATGGATTTGGGATTCAGCACAAAGTAGCGGACTGCTTCGTAATTCCCACCGCTGGCTGCAGGCTGACCTTTCAGTGATGTCATTGCAGCTGCCAGGACTTCATAACTCTGCAAAAGCAGGACAGCCAGAGAGTTAACTGCCATGGCTCCAGAACGACAAAGCCACTTGCTCTCACAGCAATTGCATTCAAATGCAGTGAGAAAAGAGACATAGTGAAGGGTAATATCAGAGGTATTATAAGGTACAGAGATGCCTGGCTGAAATAAAAGCACAGAAATTAAGCACTCTATATGCAGGGGAGGAGGAAGTTAGATCTGTGCAAGAGGCCTGAAGCACCTAGAGAGGTCCAAGGATGTCTCAAGCCTTAGAAATCTGCAGCACAACTAATAAGCCTCAGTCTAATCTCACAGCTCAAAAGTGAACCAGTAATATACCTCCCTATGACTATACATTATTACTAACAGGCAGCATCTTTGTGCCCTGACTTCTATCTGAGAAAAGCTTTAAATGCCAGTATGGGTCTTCTCTGAAACTTAACCCTCTGCAACACTGGTAGGTGATGGTTTGCTGGGGCCAACACAGTGTCTCACCCATACCTTTGTCTTCCCAGAACCTGTTGGTCCCACCAGCATCAGGCCGTGACGAACCACAGTGGTCTCGTACAGTTGGATGCATTTAGTCACAAAACCTGTACAGGAAGATAATGCAGAGTAGGTCTGGGAACACATCTCTTTCCTAGGGCAGCATGCTGGACTAAAAGCCCAGGTCCAGAGGGAGCTTGTGGAGAGCCTTTCCCCTCACCATCAACATCCTTCAGATTTGCCTGGATGCAGGATTTGCGGATGGCTTCTTCCAGGATGCCATAATCAACAGGTGTTTCTTTGATATTTGGAAATAAATCTGAGACAATACCATTGAAGAGCTTGAGGTCATCCTGCAGGAATTTGGGTACGTTGGCATCCCTAATAGCTCGCAGGCAGATCAGCTCCTGCACAGATTTAAGAACTCAGGACTTCAGAGATCCTTCCTCTTGTATGAGGCTGCAGAAAAGGCCCCATAAGTCTATGTCAGCTTGAAGTACAAACACATTTACCTCATCCATATCAGGATTCTCTCTTTTGAGATTGCCAGCTGTTGAGATGACAGTCTTCACAGCTCTCATCCCAAAGTCATAGTGGTCCTGAAAAAGGCACAGAGGAACCTATGTCGTCAGATAGAGGAGCACCACCTATAAAAGTAAGCTTAGGCATGCACTCAGCAGGCAAGAAAAGAAAAATTAAAGAGTTATGCCTTCAGAACAATTCTTCCTTTAGCCAACTCTATTGTCAGTATCCTTCAAACAACTAATTAGTCCTCAGCTGTACAGTCTATGAATTGAGGAAGATGAGAATAAGTGCACAACGAAAAATCCTAGATGGAAGGAAAAGCAGGCAGGGCTGTTTGGCTCAACTGTCCTGACATTGTTATCCTAAATAGGATTTAAGGTGAATGCAAATCCAGCCACAGGAGCAGAAAGGAGAATTAGAAAGAAGGAAGAAAGATGAAGAATGGGTGTAGTGACCTTTACGACATATGCTATCACAAGGCACCAAGAAAACCGTCCAGGTACTTCATGCCTGGGCTGTGTAAGTCTCACATTTAGAAAGCATTCATGGACATGAAGGCATCTACCTGGGCACTGAGCTGTTCTGACAATAGTTTGAATGTTGTGGTGATCTTCTTTGCAAGGATTTTGGCTTCATTAAACCCAAAGGAGTAGAGTGAGATCTCAGCAATCATGGAGTAATCTGGGACCATCATAGCCACAGGACGAAAGAGAGCCTGGAACATACAGATCCAACACAATGTCCAGAACACTGTCATTTCTTTCTTTTTTTCCCAGCAAATTGAAAAGGCTGAGTATCCATTCCAGACTGTTTAGAGGACACAACATGAGTGTGTGTGGCACCTGTCACTGTCACATCCCTGCAGACTGCAATATGAACAATGCCCTTTCCTTACACATGTGGTTCAAGTCTCAAAGTGATCCTGTAGACTCTCCGAAAGCATCACACCCTAACTCTTGTCATGGACACACTGGTGGGTCCAGGTAGCATCCAGCACCTTTATTGCCCCTCCTTCTGTCTGTGCAGCCTGCCCTCCTTACCTTCAGGTTATCGGGCAGTTCAGTGCGCCCAGCGTACCCTGGGTTCATTGTGATGAAGACTGCACAGGATGGGACCAGTGGGATCTCTGTGCCTTCAAATATGAAGGTTTCCACCTAGAAAATTAAAAATATGATCATCCTCGAAGAACAGAGCCTGACCTGCAAACTGAATAATGTAGCAGAATCTGCCAAGAGGAGAACAATAGCTTTTAGCTGTTAAATTATAAAGCACAAACACACACAGCTGCCCACAACAGTAGTGACTCAATCTGGTCCCACTGCAGGAACCCAGTATTACCAGCAGTATTTTTCCCTGTACAAAAGACTGGGGTTGTGGAAGATTTACTGATGGGTTAACTTTTCTTTTCTTTTCTTTTCTTTTTTTTTAACCCTTGAACAGACTTCTATCCCTTCAGCTGTAAACAAACGTCTTGCCATTTATTTTGCACTAGAGATCAGACCTGAATGAATTCATTGGAAAGAGGGCAAAGAGAAACCTAAATCCTTTTTAAAGCTGTGTAGGTAGTAATTTCAGATGGGGGATAAAGTAATGCAGAAGAATTTATGGAGAGCAAGTTTCTAATTCCAAGCCAAAGTCAAGGAGATTCAGGTCTTAACCCTTCTGGGCCTCCAGAGAACAAAGCAGAGGCTGGCTGCTAGACTGGCTGACAGCTGAATCTCCATTAAAGCCAACAATTCACAGCAATTACAGTGCAACTCTGTGTGCACGAGTATGTGTTTTTCTGCACATAGTGGGTTTTGTGAATCCACCAAAGCTTGGTTAACACATTTAGACAAATTTGGTGTTAAGCAACTCATGTCGGAACACTGACTGCCTTTATCACAGCTCCAATTTTGTTCATCTCAGTGGATCTGTATCAGAGCGTTTCCCACACCAAAGTCTGCTGGCACTACAGGTCAAGGTGAGAGGTACTTTAGCCTGTGAGAGTGTGGGCAACTCTGGCAGCATAGGCTAGGGTGAAGTTAAAAATTCCCCTGAGGATGTTGACTGTAATGGATTGGTATGATGTCCCATAGTTAGGACATTGTTCAAACCTCTCCTCAAGGATGTCTGTTCAAGTCGCCCCTGAGAAGTGAAGCTTGAAGGTTTGTGCAGAGACAAGGACTTGCCTGAACTAGCTCAAGTGGAGATTTTTTTGCCTGCCTTTGCATCCACATGTTCCTTACATACCCTCTGCTGCTGTGCTTTCTGGATGGTTGTGATCTGCTGGGCCACCACTGAAAGCACCTCAATATCGATGCGGTTGAACTCATCGAAGCAAGCCCAGGCACCAGAGCTGGGCAAGGAAGGAAGAATGAAGGGAGTCAGGAGCACCATACAGGAGCAGTCTTGCAGTCAAAAGTTCAGCTATAGCCAGAAGTTACATATCCACATACTGGGTAGGCATAACAGAGACCAGAAGTGAACACAAAAGGGCCCTGATGTCCCATGGCAAAGTGACACAGCCACTGTGTCCTGGTTCAGTGGACACCCTGACTGTATCACAGGCCATGTGATGACTGCCCATGGCAGTATCTTATCCTAGAGCTTGGGACAAATTCTCCCTGTTATAGATTTCAGCTTTGAAGTGGTGTCATGTTGAATTCCTAGTTTGTACCTGAGCTGTAAGTGTAGCAGATGCAGTTTATACAACACTTAAGTCCATTTTTCAGAGTTTTGAAAACTCTGAAAATATAAAGGTGGAAGCATGCATATGAGGAAGGTGATCTTCCCACAAGGCTTTCTTTCTTAAGAAAGAAGTTAAATTACTTACAAAGAAAACATCTGAGAAAAGAATATCAGCCTTTGTTGGAGTAACTAATTCAGATTCACCAGTGTGCAACAGACTAATTGGACCAGCTCTGTTTGAAATGTAGAGAAGAGAGAAGCCTCTCTGAGAGGCTCCCTCAGGGCTTAGAGCAGTCTCTCTTGGCTGCTCAATTTTGAATACTCTCAGCAGATTCTCTTCTTCTTAAGATTAAGCAGCTTGTGGGCTGAATCTCAGTCCAACATGGATGATATTAAAATAAAGGCCAAAGCTGCAAACATTTGCACAGGTGGATTAGTATATTGTGGATTAGTGCAAAGCATTTTAATTTTGCCTTAAATGAACAAGGATCTCCTTTTATCTCTCTTTTTTTTTTTTTTTTTTTTTTAATTGGATCAACTGTTCCTCCTTTCTGGCTGGAATTTTGTAACCTTGCTCATTCTGGAACTCAGCAACCCCCTTGCTAGGGCATCCCTCAATAATGACGCTCAGCATTTCACTGTACCTGGCTAGTCCCTTAAAAAACTTGCCCATTGCCATAAAGTCGAGTTGGTCAGAGCAGTTGAACACTACAGTTTGGATTGCCAGTGCTTTGCCCAAGTCTTTTGTTGTTTCTGTTTTGCCTGTTCCTGCTGGTCCTGCAGGTGCTCCTCCAAATTTCAGGTGCAGAGCTCCTGTAAGTGTCAGATAACACCTACAACAAAGAAGAAACCAGATGATGAAAAAAAACATTTGTACTGATTTCAGCAAAGAGACATATGATCTATCCAGCTGGAGACAAGGAGGAATCCACATTCATTATTCTACAAAACTGCTTAGATATGCAGCATTCTGCAAGGGAGTTAGAGCTATGTGGCCTTGATTAGTATTCATGGGGGCCTGCATGGATAAATCCTTCTGCCACTGGCTACAAATTCATTCTGTGGAAAAAGGACAGTTACAAAAGGGTAAAACTATTATTTCTGCTGCATATTCTAGAGTACTAGCTGCTACCTTCTGGTTTCTAGAAGAGCTCCTTAGCTATCAGGTGGGCATTTTATTTGAGAGCACTACATTAAGAATTAGGAGAGTGAAAGCAATCAGTCTGAGCACTGATCACTAGGAATACAGTAGCAACCAATGCCAGGGTGCTCCAGTGCACTTGTCTCAGGTAGTCCTTTACTGTACAAATGGATTCTATTTACATACATTAAGATGTAGGAGCTGCATGGTCAGATCCTTTGTTTAATCTTGTTCATCCAGAAGAAAAAGCAATAAAGAAAAGAGAACAAAAGTGCGTTTGTTACCCAGAAAACAATGTCTTTTACCTGTCAGTGAGGGGTGTGATAACCAGACGGCCAGTGTTCCCCAGATACTCATAGCCATAGAGAAACTCAGCATTGACTGCTCTGATGTACAGGTCATCCCTTGTCCAGTAGTATCTAATGGTGAGTGAACATGACATCAGAAAGACAAACACTGCCTGGCAGACAAAACAGCTCACGAGATTACAGGTTTGGAGACCTGTATGTTAAGGGATTTCCCTCTCAAGAGCAGAAAGGATAAAGTGACACAACAGGGTGGACAGGAGTTCTCACAGGACCTGGGATCAAGCATTGCGCCCCTTGGGCAGGAGCACGGCCTTTCACAATGAAACATCATGGTATGGGTTAGTTTTTATTGCCAAAGAGGATGCCATCAAAACTTAGATCTCTCTCAAACTCCTGTTTCCATTTGTCATGGACACAGCTGATGGGTAAGGAGAATGCAGACTGGCCAGGGAGGCCAGCTGAGTTGTGCTCTCTAACCTGAGCTGGGAGATCCACTCAAAATCATTCATGCTTGTTACATTCTCCTCAACCAGCTTTGCTGCAACATCCTTGGCATGGACCTCGATCACAATAAGAGCTGACAGCACTGCTCGCTGCATCTTGGACAGTCTCCCACGGACCAGGGCCACCAAATCTGCCAGCTGGGGAAGGAAAGGAAAGTACCCTGAAGCAATCCACTCTGTACCAACGCAATGCAATCAAACTCAGGGCATGCTAAGTCTATTCTGTACTCAAGCAACTTCTGTCTCTTCTCTTGTCAGAAGCACAAATGACTGCTCAGAAAGCAAATGCTATTCAGGGCTGGCTCAGAGCTGAGTTTTGCCTACACCATCACCATGTTCAGGTGAAAAGAAAGAGTTAGAGCCACCATGAAGTCCAGAGCTAATAACTCTCAGGTATTAGGTGTGATCAGATGCACAGAACTGATATGAAGGATGCAGTTTCCTCCACTGTCCATCACTTCAGTTCTTCAACTTTGGCTTCTTGAGTAACCCTGGAGAAGTTATCTTTCACCTTGTTATAGTGTTCAGGTAGTGATCATATTATCAATCCTGTGTATTATTTGAGGTTTATTATGACAAATACCCTAATAATTGAGAAGACAACCTATTTTATCACCTGTTTTGAACAGTGCTATGCAAAACCGTGTCTCTGTTTCCCCAACAGTATTGTCCTGGCTGTATTTATAACTTGTCTGTGGTCTGATGATTGAAAAGTCTCCATCTGGCAAAATCTCACCCTTTCATTCATTTTCATACCTGAGCACTCAGCTGTGGGTAAAGCCTGCTGGACAAATCTCCAGCTTCCAGAGCTTCAGACACTTCCTTTGTCCAGAAAATCTGGCAGCCAGCAATGACCACTTGGCCAGGCCATTGCAAGACCCATGTGGTACGTGGAGTCTTAAAATAGGAAAAAACAGGTGTGAGAAAGGGGAAAAAAGGTGGTAAGACATTTATTTATTTGTTTATTTATTTCTATGTCCTCTTGCTCTGAGATGCATGATTAACAAATAAGCACTGAATTCTTGTTTAAGAGGCTTTCCTTTTCTTTCCCCTCCAGCTGCTATGAAGAAATTGTCTTCAGGCACCAGATACAGCAGGCACCTTCTAGCCACTATGCCACCTGCAGTAACCAGTTACAAGTAACCAGCAGCAGGTGAAGAGCAGGAATCTGTGAGACTCAAAAGAATATTTCCCCTCCTCTGGCCTGTTCTAACTTTCTTACTTTCAAATTTTCAGTCTGAATAAGAAAAAGTAACAGATACAGCCAAGGCCTCTTTATTTATCAGCCTTTCTCCTTACCTAGATTAGAAATTTCAGTTTTGCACCAGCATAGCTTTTATACAGAAACCAGAGCCAAGATATATCCCCTATGCACTGACTGAAACCAACAGTTCATGTGCCTTGATTACTTTTACCAGCCCCTAGCTCACTGTGAGACATGAGAGCTGAAGCAGAAGATCCTTACAAGGAGGAAGTAGTCTGGAGAGATGAACAGACATGGACTCATACAGAGTTGTTTTACGCTGTAGGAAAGCTGTTGAGGGAGTGTGCAGGGTTTGCATTCTGCTGGACCATTAGCTTCTTGTCCAGCTGCCCATTCTGCACTTACAGGCACCGTATTAAAGGCTGTGTTTTGAAAGTAGAGTAGAGTAGAGTAGAGTAGAGTAGAGTAGAGTAGAGTAGAGTAGAATAGAATAGAATAGAATAGAATAGAATAGAATAGAATAGAATAGAATAGAATAGAATAGAATAGAATAGAATAGAATAGAATAGAATAGAATAGAATAGAATAGAATAGAATAGAATAGAATAGAATAGAATAGAATAGAATAGAATAGAATATTCTTGTAGAAGTTCATCAGCCCCATCTCTGGTGACCTCTATGGCAAGCCTGGAACCAACATATCAGAGAGCTGCCAGTCTGTGTTAAAACTCTTACCTCTGGATAAACACCAATTGATTTTTCTACGTTGTCCCGAACACTGGCCTTCATGGATTTCTCCACTTCCAGCAGCCAGTCCTCCACATTCTCACTGGGACGGATGGCAGTAAACAGCTTCACCTCTTCTCCTTCACCAGAGTACATGTGTGTGATCTGCAGGTCTTCCTGGAATTTCAGCTAATGGAAGAAGCACAACAGGAGATATGAGTGGAGGATTTCTTTTCTATCCCTGCCTTCCTGCCCCTGGGGGACAGCCAGCCTATACCAGTGTTTGCTCATTATAAACCTGGTGCCAAACTTGGTTGCCAGTAGTGATAATAAAGTGGGCGACAGACGTGCAAAATGACCTCTCCAAATAATGGAAAATGATTGTATGAAAACAAGAGATTCACATAGCTTGTGACTTGAGTGAAGCAAATCAAATTATAGGTAGGATGAACATTTCTCGTCGCCTGTCTAGGATTCAGACCCTTGACTCCCGCTCAGTTCTGTAGACTCAAATAATTTCCCTTGATGTCACAGTGCCTGGTTTTAAGAGTAAAATTTTAACAGCTTCTCTGGTGCCCCAGCATAACACTGAAAGTCCCCTTATTTATTGCAATGGCTTTGCACCAGGTTTCCAGTTCAATTTCCTTTCTATTTTTCCAAACTAATGACTAGGAGATTGGTTTTACTGTCTGAGTACTGTGGTGGTTCGAGCTGTGACTAGCTATGGAGTCTGAAGTCTATTAGGAATAACAAAGAGGAAAAATAGCCAGGTTAACTCCAGCTCCTAGGAAAGGATGAAGGCAGAAACTTAATTCAGCTCAGGCTTGTTCAGTCTTTGTCCCTTCTGGGGCTGTCAGCAGGAGTGGGATTCCATCCTAACAAGGTGCCTGCGAATAGAAAGCTAAGTCAGAGCTATTTCTCCTGGCCTTCACGGTGAGATGGACACACATCTCCAGAGAGAGTGTCCTCTCCTCCTAGAGTGGATATTTAAGTGAATTTCTCTAAGTCAACTTTTGCAGATGCCTATTTTCCCCCATTTGTCTGAAGGACAACTAAGGGCACCCAGGTCATGGGCAGATGCCTGGCTTTGAGATGTCTGAAGTGAGGTTGCTGGAATCCCACTTCAGGACAGGCAGCACCTTCCAATGCCTATGTACATTTACAGCTTCCCAGGAGATACATTTCCACACAGCAGAATGTGAACATTCCTCCAGACCTCAGAACGCCTCCAAATTCCCATGACACAGCTTTCCAAAGGTAGGCCAAGCCACTTGTGTGCTTGCTTTGCCTACCCGTGCAATGTTCTCAAAGCACTTGTGGAGGTGAGGTTGTACAGCAGTGGGGTCTTTTGTCTGAGACAGTATTTCCAGCAGCTCATCATCTGAAAGGAAGTAGAACCTACAAACAGAGAGAGGTGTGAGGAGAGGCTCTGTTTACTGCAGAAGCAAGGGCTAAGTCCTGGCATGATGGGGAACAAGTCTTTTGCGAAAGAAACTATTTCTGACTGCTCACTGATCTCTTTGTATTTGTGTAGATGAGCAGCCACCATCCAGCCATCTCCCTTTTTGTAGAGACAGACTTCTCCCTCTGCAGAAGGCAGTTATTTCCAAGCAAAGAGGGTTTAAATGAGTATCAAAGAATATAAATCTTCCTTCAGGAATAAAAGTTACTTGGAGGTTTTAATTTTACCCCACCCTTTCTACATAAATCCTGAGGCACAGATATGCAACGATGCTATCAGACTGCCCTTAACTCACCACATTTGTGTGTGCCTGTTTTCTCCCCATCAGATGGCAGCATTGAAAGGCACAGCTTTGCTTATGCTTGCAGGCCATGAATAAATCCTAAGCTTAGGTGGTTTTGCTCTTTCTTGGCAGAATGAACTGCAGTGAGCCTCTCATATTTTCTGAAACGGGGAGTGCGATCTACCCCTGTGAAACTTGGGGTTACCTGGGAAAAGCGCTTCTCTTTGTCTCCAGATATTCACTCAGTCCTTTCTGCACAAGTTCAAGTAGTTTGTTACAATTTTGCAGCTTCTCCAGTAGCTCTGGATCAGGGCACAAAGTAATCACCTACAACAAAATGTGTAACAGAGGAAGCATCAGTATTCTGAGCATGTGGGAGATAAGGCAGTGGAGATAATTGGGTTGCCCAGTGATGTTACTGACAGGATTTAAATGACTCATTTGCAGGAATTCTTAGGGATCTGGAGAGGTGTAAGCTTTGTGGGAAAGGAGGGTAAACAGCCCTTATGGAGACAAGCATTTCTGAGTTCCCCTAAATACCAGCATTTGTAATATGGAATACAAGTGGTGAAGGAGTTCTGGGAAATGGAGACTGGATAACAGAAGAGAGCAGAGCACTACCATCAGGACACAAAAAATAGGCAAAAATAATGGTTCTAAAAGAGAATCAGTCTTGAGGGAGGATTGATTACAACCACAGCAGGTTACAAGAGTCATAGGAGGCAGGGTGTCTGTGTGAAGAGGGGGAGGAATCTGGTGGGGTGGAAACTTTGGTGGAAGACACTACAGGGAATGGCTCTGTCCATTCAGGCACGAGAGAAAAAGGCCAAATTCTGAGAAAAGAAACCCAGCACAATGCCCTGTACAAGGCTACACAGTTAATACAGTGCTGCTTACGTCCACACCATTATAAAAACAGTGACTCAAAGACACAGTCCTTGTGTGAGCACAGCTTCAAGGTGTTTGAGATACCTGCACTGGCTTTCATCAGGGCACATACCTCAGGATTTGCATTGGCTTTCTTCATGACATGCCTCCAATCCTTATCCACGGTGTTGTAGCGCTGGCTTTCCACTGGGAGCTGTCTTTTGATGTCCTCTGAGCTAAAGATTGGCTCCAAGTAGAGCCAAGAGCGCTGACAGTTCAGCCACTCCTCTAGGACATCCTAGTGAGAAGCAGAAAAGCGTATCAGGATACCATGCTATGAACCTGTTCAACAAAACCATCCAAACTGTGCACCAGAACATGTTTAAAAAAACAAGAAAGTGAAAAAAAAAAGAAAAAAAAAAAAAGAGGTGATGCTGCACTTACACTTTCCATATTTCTAAAATCTACCTACAGGATCAGGAACTGCATTTTCCTTTCCAAATAATTATCAACTTCCTAGCACTCCCCTTTTCAAAAGTTTTGTAACTTTTCTTCTGCAGCACTGCTATTTTGCTGTCAGAGTCCTGCTGGGAGCTCCTGGTTTGATGAGCAAGTGCTGGCACAGTCTGCCAGATCCTGCTTAAACAGCAGTCTTCCTACACCTGCTTTCCTACACCGAGATGTGGATGACTAGCATGGATTTCACAGGGTCTGTAAGAATCTGTGAGGTCCACTCAGTACAGTATGATTAGAGAGACCAGTAACACTATTCACAGCAATAGGCAAGTTCTGGCCCCACCAAAACATGTTGCAATAGGCAGCAAAAGGGCTGCATTACTTTCCTTGAGTCAGAGGGCTTCCACAGGCCCTGTTCTTCCCTAAAGACTGATACTCTCTTGATAATTGCCCTTCCAGTTCCCAGCAGCAACTGCACAGTGTCCACATTCAAGCATGGCAGCACAACCCAGCTGCCTGTCTTCACCACACATGTGTGGCTAAAAATCAGTACCTGTGTCATCTTCAGCTTAGTTTCCCACAAGTTCATCCTTTCCTCAAAAGGTTTCTTGAAGGGTGAGAAAGACATGCTCTGAACCAGGACAATATGATCATCTAGGAGCTGAGAAATGTCATCGGTGCTTTTCAGAATATAGGTTTTTGTGTTTTTGTAAAGCGTCACAATGAATGAAACAGATTTCCATTCCATCTCTATCTTGTTGAGTGCCTGGAACAGAGGGACAACTAATTTAATTTTCAGATACAACCTGTACAAATGGTTATGCCAGCTTCCACAACTTTCTTAAGGCCACTCTCTAGAAAATGACAGATTCTTGCTCTTGGATTCCACTGGAAACTGCAGCTGTGTATTTTAGGCAAGATACAGTCAGCAACAGCACATTTCCTCTGCATTGTCCACAGGTTCAACACCTCAACACCAGTGCTGAAACAAACACCTTAAGGGGAAAAAATGGCAATTTCACCTCCAGGCCTGTTTATGCTCTAGATGCACAGAGGCTGCCAGCAAAGGGATTGTTAATGACTATGATTAATGACAGCTTTGTCAAAAGGGGAACTATCCATTGGGAACTTGCCTGAGATTTCAGAGAACAAGAGCTGCCAGAAGGTCAAGACCATCTTAGATCACATCTGAACTGGTGAACTGAAGCTGAAAGACCATCTCATCTATGAATCTCCAGAGCTAGAAAGGTTTCCCCGCATGTTTACTGGTTTAAAGGATTTGCCATCCCCAGTCCCAGTCCCTAATCCCCCTGACATAACATTTGAATGGCAGAGTGCAGACAATCAATTTATTTTAACTTTACCAGTCACTAATCTCACAGTGCAGAATCAGATCCAAGCAGTGGATCAACATAACCATAAGGCAGAGCTGTTAATGCCACAATTGAAATTCTACACAAGATAGAATCAGTTCTTCTACTGTGTGAACCCAGTTGTGTGGCCATTGCTCCCTTCTGTAAGGACAGCAACCTTCTTACTTGTGCTGCAGAATGTGTCTAATGCTCTGGGACAACAGGAACATCACCCAAAGCACTGACTGCCTGCTCAACAGAAACCTATTTGAGAAGCAAGCAGAGGCACAACAAGTCCTCTCTTCTCACATTTTCGATGGCGTACTCCTTGCTGGCTGTCTCAGCTACTTTGAGAACACTCTCCATGTGGTCCTGCAGGTTCAGTTCCAGGCAGCGACCAAATGTCATGCTGGGCTCCAGCTCAACACCAGCCTTAACCTGGTTTGACAGCATCTCCCAGTGCCGACTCCTCATCCCAGGATTGCGCAGCCCTTGAATTAAGGGCACGTACTGTTTGAAATCATCCATCTGGTCGCGAAAGCTCATGGCGACGCTCTGGCAGTCTTTCAGGGAGAAAAACAGAACAACATCAGCAAAACAGTGTGTGAAGAAGCTGCCTTAAGGAACTCCTAGAAGCTGTCTAAAGCCTGGTGTGTATGTAGTCACATGGTATGGGGTAGGTAAGCAGCAGGAGAGAGCACTGGCAAATGCAGGTTAAAGTAAGGAGGATGTGAAGGCTCTCTCTACGTGACCACTAAGCCAGGATTCAAGCCTGCTCCCAAGAAGCAGATCTGCCTGTTATCAAAAGCTTGTTACAGGCAAGCCCATGCTAAGCAGAAGTGTGCCTTAGGCTAGAGCTCACCAGATGAAGAGAGGCAGACAAATTTAACTTCTTAATATGGACTAAAGCATGATCATCTGCCAGTAGATATTTTGGAAGTCTCAGTCATCATTTCAAGATACTCATTTCTTAACAAAACTTCATTTTAATTTATCTCACACCACAGCTAACATCATCCTCAATAGAAGATGGACACTAAGGAGCTAGAAACAGGCTGGGATCCCAGTCTGGAAATGGAAAGTGTGCAGAACAGGCCCTGCCAGCCTATGGCCACGCTAGAGACAATCGTACTTCTGCCTCATATGAAGGACAAAGTGAGGGAAAGGGCTTTTCTCTCTGGGGGAATCCTAGAAAGTCTCTGCACTGTTCACATCCTCCCTTTTTTTTCAGCTTGCGCTACTCTGTGAGTAAAACAAGGGGTAGGTAAAGAACATGGGACTTGCTTCCTTTCTGAAATCTGGCTTCAGCATGTGCCTCCTTTTATTGCACCTGCATAGCTGCACTGCGCGCTCACAGCAAAGATGTGACCACCTCGCGCTCTCTGCTGGGGATATGCAAAGGCAAGCCAGACTCAAGGACAAAACAAATATGTTTGTATTAAATAATACCAGGCACCAGAGAATATTGCAATGAACATAAGTAGGTATTCTTAGTATTTCTGTTTATCATAGTGATTCATAGTTACTCACGCATCCACTCATCACCTCCTCCATTGGGGCTGATTCATGGCATTGTTTAAGAGCAAGTTCAAGTTTAAAAGGATGAATCAAAAATCACCCACAGCAAAACTATATTTCAATCTAAGCCATATGGCAGGAGATTTTAGAATTCGCTCTAAAGAATGACCAACACATCTCTGAGAATCAGGGAATGGCAAGTTAAGCTACAACTGAAGTCTCAGTTTCAGCTTTATTAGGAGAAATGGTCAAAAGACCCTCATGCGAATTGCAAGGGCTGAGCACAATCATCTAAACTTCACACACATTCAGGCAAGAAGGAAAATTGTTATTATATTGCAGAGATAATTTCATTTTATTCATAACAAAATCAAAACCTCTTCTGGCTTGCCATTAAATGCACTGGCCAATGAAGAAAACAAGATTGGCCAAGAAAACAGCACCTGCAAGACCCAGATTCAAGTTCCCTTGCTTCCTGACTTGCACAAGGGCTTAAACCCACATGTCTAGCCAGTGGGCTATATAGTAACTCTCTGTGACTAGCCTGGATTATTGCACTATATATATCTATATATCTATATTTATATGTATATCTTCATCTATATATATATATTTGAGTAAATGCTAACCACAGCATCAGAGGGAGGCTGGTGCTTCAAGCATCTAACTAGTATCTAGATGTGAATCATCATAGTTTCAGGAAAAAAAAGCGGAAAATAACTTTGCTAGCATTTTCCCAGCTGTCTCTAATACACGTGTGACATCCCCACAATCCCTGCTTACAGCATTCTGTGACATGCCTCACATCAAAATGCTGATATGCACCAACTTCCTTTCCCCAGACTGTGCATCTACCTGGTGAATCCTTGAACTGCTTCACACATCTCTGCATGGTCTTAACAGAGTCATTGACATTCTTTTCTAGCTCCTCTGCCTCAATTTTAAGGAGAGAATCATTCATCCAGCTCTCGTTCCACTTTATCCAGTCTGACACTGTAGTCCAGAGATCATAGTATGGCTGGAACTCCTTAATCATCCTGGACACCCCACTGTACTTTAGAAAGAGATGAAAAACAACATAAGCAACAAGTGTATTCAGGTCCAAACAACAGCTTACATGTCAAAAGGCAAAAAAACCCACCTATTTTTTGAATCTGAAGCCAGCAAGGAGAAAACATGTATTCCAGGAGGATATATCAGACTACCTTCTCCTGGGCCAACAACATGTATTCCAAGGGAGAGAAACCAGCAAAAACCAACATACATCCAGTGGAGCTGTGCCTGCACCATGTGTGTGGCATGGAAAGCACTCTTTCCACTTCCCTCTACAAAGCTCTCCTGCAGAATGAGGAGATTTTGATGGACAGGCCACACACCATCAGTGAAAGCACACACCACACATCATATCGAAACTTGGCTCCTTACAGGGAAGGAGAAGTAACCACAGACTGAAGGGTAGGAAAGGATCATCATGTGAACTCCACTTCTGGTCTGCAGCCAGGCTTGGCTGGATGTGGATGACAATGACTCATTGGCAGCTGAGCAGCTACAAGCAAAATGAGTGTTTGCAACTATATAAACTGTTGCTTTAGGAGAACACCACGCTCCAAGCCCAGCCAGCTGCCAGCACCCACTATGCAACCACTCGCATTCACACCTATAGACCTGCAGCAACAGCCTTAGAGAAATAGATGCATCCTAACTGCTGCTTCAAGACCTTCCCCAGCCAATTTCTCCTCATGAACATCCCTCATATCTCACTGTGGGCATCCAAAGTCTCTCACAGAAGTGGAAATATCAGATCCTGATCAACCTTCCACATTTGCCTGGGATCAGCTCTTCTGCAGCCCAGTGGAGCGATGAAGCAGTGTAGTCAATCTACAAGACTGAGGAGCAGTTCCCCAGATAAACCAAAACAGCATGAAGGATTCCTTTCTGAGGAACTACATCTCATTATTTGCTCTACCTGCTGCCTAGAAATCCCAACAAAGATCAGAGTCCTGTAGGTACAGGACCTGACACTTACATCAGTAACTCTGATGCCAAAGAGTCTTTCCCTGTTGTTGTAGAGAACTGCCATTTCCTGAAGCTCCTTCTGCTTCTTCCGGACATCCCTTGCATCTTCAGCCAGCTCATGGGCTTGGTTAACATCTGACTGGACGGAAAATCCACCTACAGTCAGCTGGAAGAGAAAAGGCAGGCATAAATTTGGATTCTGAAGCTGCGTGCTGCTTCTAGAGATATCAGCTTCCTGGTGTGCTCTTTGTTACATTCAAGGGCAAGATTTTTATGCTTATGATTTCATCTCCTCCAAACCAATTTCACTTCTGTTTAGACCGTGATGGAAGGGGTGAGGAGAAGCAATAACCACTGGTCAGGTGGAGGAAACTGTAAATGTGATGACCAGTTGCTTGTCTTCTTTGTGACGATAGTTAAATCCCCAAGGAATAGGAAAAATACGTCTGTGCCCAAATTTGATGCTGATATTTGTTACAGAACCAGTAAAGTGCAAATGATAGCTCTACTAGTCACTCTGTGTTTCCAAGCATTGTTTAACAACACATATCTAGAGCTTCTCTGATAAATTTTGTGTTTTGTTTCGGTAGCTTGGGTTTGTTTGCTTGATTTGGATTTTGCTTTGGTATTTTGTGTGGGTTTGTTTTTATTTGTTTGGGTTTTTTGATCCAGTGTTGGGGTACTATCATTTTGGGAACCTGTTTCCAAGAAAATCTAGGTCAGTGATTCCACCTTTCTAAAATGGCTTTTTTCCCCTGAATTAAAAGACTTTCTGAGGAAAAAATAAAACTCAGACTATTTTAGCAGACATCAGAGGTGTCTCAGCTCCAAAAGTCTGCATTTATTTCAGGGTCTTTTCCCACAAGATGAGTTCCATGGCTGAATGCTGTATTTTCCCCCTTGATGGCAGCGCATTACAGGAGATGCTCTGCAGGGAACTGAGTACACAAGAAAGAAAAAGGAGGTGCCCGTGTTGCCTGAGCACCAAGAATTGGAACACTGTATAAACACCTTCTCAATGAAAAATGAGTATTTCTGCAGAGTCTTTCACACAAAAAAGGAAACTCTTAATCAAAAGCCAACAAAAAACCAAGGGAGGGTGTGTTAATATTTGGTCTAACAACATATTCACCTCAAAACTCATCTGAGTAAAATCTCATCTGAAAGTTCCCCACCTGGCTGACCACAAGAGCTTCAAGACCCCCTTCTAGGGACAGTTCATTGTCAGGGGCTCAATACCTGCATTTCCTCCAGTTTGTCTTGAAATTCTTTCTGATCTGCAATCTGCATTTTGCGAAATCTTTCCTCATCCTCTATGTGCTGGAGCCGAATGGACTCTGAGTCCATAGACATTTTCACTGGCCAGTAACTGGCAGTCCACCTGCACTCACATGATACAAGAAAACAAATGGGGGGAAAAAAAAACAGGAGAAAGAGACAAGCTTTTTGAGCATATGTTTGAAATGCTGAAAATAACAGAACGAGAAAGCCAAATCCCACCAAACAAGGAGGCTTTACAACAACAGAAACACATGTGGTTTCAACAAAACATTTTTTTCCAGCTTGTCTTGTTGATATGCAGTCCTCGTGACTAGGCTATTCAGCTGGAGAGAGCTGGGGAGAAGTGGAGGGCCTTTTTAAAAGGAACAAATCCACTACGCTGCTGAAAAGCTAGGAGACAGCAAAATAACAGTTGGCATCCAGAGGGAATGTCTGTCTTTGAATGTATTTGCAAGGAACTGAAAAAAAATGGGGTCAGAGTCTCGGCTTATGGCTTTTCAGGGCTACTGAAAAAGCCAGTCTCCTGTTAAGCAGGGCAGTGAGGGGCCAGAGTAACCCAGATACAGGGAAGCCTTGGATTCTGCAGAGTGCCCTGGGGAGAGTGTTGTAGATCCAGGAAAGGCTGCACAAATTGGCTGCTCATGCTAAGGCAGGTTTCTTGGTTTTTGCTCAGCCATAGCCCACCCATTAGTGCCTCCACTCGGACCCTCAGCCTGTGTGCAATGCCAGGTAAAGGTTTGCACATTACACTCACTGGAGCTCACACCTCTCCCAGCACCTGGAGATGCAGCCATCTCCTACCCGTCCTGCCCGTGGCAGGTCTGGGCAGTGGGAATACAGCCATGCCTGTTCCAAGCTGGCCTGGGGCTGAGCTGCTTTCCTGCAGCTTCTGTGGGGTTTTTGCACCTTGCACCCCATGTTTCTAGTTTCAGAAGAACTCTGCAGAGACTAACTCAGGTTACAGACATACTGGACCAAGTACATGTCATAAGAGAAGTGCTTCCTGGGCTGAGCAAGCTTTAGAAGCCTTGTAGCTGTGTTTGTAAACTGACCCTGCGACTGGGGCATAGTCAGGCCACAATCGGAATAATAAAAGTAAGAGGAGGATGCTTGGAGAAGAACTGCAGTAATGATAAGGGTTCAAATTCTCTTCTAGTCTTAAGAAAACCCTAGGAGTGCTCCTATCTTGGAACTGTTCATTTAGTTTCAGGCACAGACTAAACGGTGCACTTTGAGACCTTGAAAATGTCTCAAACCATCCCCACCCCCCCCCAAAAAAACCAACAAACCAACAACCAAAAAAACCAAACACCCAGAGAAAAGGGTTTTACTATGTTAAACTGGTTAATAGCTACCAGTTTGCCTTGCCCCAGGCCAGAAGGCAGCATGAACCCACACTTCTTGTCTACAAACTTCATTTCAAGAATTCAGTGCTCATATAGCCTGAGAGACACTTAAAAGTTCTGCAGGAGCCCCTGATAGACACATGGCCCCTGAAGCACTGAGAATGGTAATTGCTGCAGAGTCCCACTTTGACAGTGGCAGAAATGCCTTGTGCTCACTTGTCAGTGAAATCTTCTTCAGTAAGATTGTAAAGGAAGTCGTCCATGACCTTGTAATCTTCCATGACTTCCTCAATCAGTTGCTGCACAGGGTGAGAGAAAGAGAAAAAAAGTAGACACCTTTAGACCATGCTGATTCCAAGTCTCTGGTGTACACCTCATTTTCATGAGGTGCCTTTGAAGAGCGTTAGTCACACAAGCTTAATGTGATGTGGGCTGCTTCTGTACTGTGTGAACAGTGGGAATGGATTTACAACCCCTTGTTCTGTGAACGATCGTGCCATCATCACCCTCTGTTCTATGGGAATGAAAAGAAGTGTGACCTAGTGGATAAAGCGCTGGACAGAAATCGAGTGTTTTAGGTTATCCTCCAGGTTCCCTCATTGGCATGGACGAGTTAGCTTACAGCTTGATGCCTTTGTTCCCCATTTGTTCAGCTGGGAAAAGACTTACACTTCAAATAACTTTGCAATAACTCGGCGCTAAAATGTCCTATTAGAAAAAATATATTAACAGCAATTTGAGCACTGGGTAACAGAAAGATTTTCTTTAAAAAACAGCATTCATTTTTAGAATGAATTCAGTACACAAATGCAGAGTGGATAATGAAGGCAGCAAAATGCATACATAAGTATTTTAGGCAAGATTTTTAACTGCTATTTTGTTTTGCAAAGAGATTTAAATTTATGATATATGTATTTAAAAATACAAATCTTAGGAATTATAAAAATACAAAGCCAGGAATCTCATGGCATTGCACACAAAGACATGCAAGTAAAAAAAAGAGCTCTGCTTCTGAGACACCACACATTACATTGACAAATTTCCTCCTTGCTTCCCTTGATGTGCCTGTCCAAAGGAGAGCCTGCCCTACCTCCTGCACTGCCAGCTGCTCAGGCACTCCCTTCAGCCAGTCCCGCAGCTCAACCAGCTCCTCGATGTTCTTCGGTTTCTCATGCATTTTGATGCTGATGGTTTCATATGCTTCACAGATCTGCAGCAGGACACAGCAAAGGCCATCAAAAAGTCACCATTTGCTAACAGACAAACTGGGAAACCTGCCCTGATCCACCCACTTCCCATTCTGAAGGTGGTCTAAGTGATGAGTACACGGCCCTGTTCTGTTTTTTTCTTTTCCCATCCATCTCATTTGAGCTCAAACAGAACGAGACTGACAAAAAAAGAGGAAGAAGAACTGCAGGTATGTAGTGGAAATGATGTTAATAACAGATTTAGACAACCAGCTGGCAGAGGCAATTACCTATATTTCAGTTTTCCTCAGAGGAAGCAGGACTTTCCAGTTGTCTACTAAACAGATTTTTCAATCCACTAACACACTTTTGTAAGATGGCAAGGTCTTGAAGAATTTAATCTCAAGAGCTACAGCTTTCAGGCTGTAATTCAATATTTTATTATTCAGTAAATATTATTTAATAAATTCAGTAATTTATTAAATATATTTAATACTTCCTTTGGTTGAGTTTGCATATGTCCCCTATAATTTTAAATAATCAGCCCAGAGTGATGTTTAAAATATCCTCATTAATGTGGCCTTCTGGCCATTTCACAAAAACACAGCAACCTCAAAAGCAGAAGGACAAGACAAGACAAGACAAGACAAGACAAGACAAGACAGATAATCCATTGAACCAGATAACTTACTTTCTGCACCTGTGAATGGAGGGTTTTAGCCAGCATGTCCAACATGGCAGTGGCAAGTGCTTTGTGTTTATCAGAGAGATTATGCCTAATATGTTCTATCATGACTTGAAAGGGGCCAATGATAATAGAACTAGGTAGAATGTGGTCCAGGGTCTCCTTTTCAGACATGTACATGCTTACTATCTTCATCACCTCCGGGGTAGGTGGAAATTGCTCTTCATAGTCTCTGTAAATTAAAACACCAACAAAAAAATGGCAGTGCAGACCTTAAGAATATTTGAGCATATAGGCTGTTTGTATCCACTCAAAGGATAAAGAAATTAAATTACTAAGGCATACATTTATACAATAGGTGCAGAGTGGAATAAGAGCACAAAGTATTTTAGTGGCAGAAAAGGAGTAGAAAAAATAGATGAAAGAGGAAAGAAATATGGCAAGAAGAGAGGGAGAGATAAAATAAAAGCACTGGTGTAAACAGGGCAAGATCAGGAGGCACTTCAGGGGAGGGTAGGCACTTCAATGTATTCTGGGGAGAGACAGGAATTTGTTAGATGGGATTTGTAAATTGATTAAGCTGGAATAAAAAAGGGCTTAATTCCCACTGTTTGGAGAAAACATACGACCTAAACGAAGTCCACTAAAGTAACAGAGGCTAAAGGACAGAACAGGTGCAAAGAGTTTTGGCAATGAAAACAATGAGGTTGAAACAAAAGAAAACATTACCTTCTACAGAATGCTATCAGCCTGAGCAGACACTATATGAAGGAGGTCAGAGTCAAGTATGCTAACTGGATTCTCAAACAGGATGATTCATTTTTAGGGCCATTAATATCTCCAATTACACTGACAAGCATGACAGGAATGTGACTGCTGTCAGAGACAGGAAGAAATTCCCAGTGCCAGCACCAATGTCCTCTAAAAGCATGGACTGTCGCCCATGACTGAAGGCAGCCTCTGACAGGGGCCTGATCTCACATCTGAGGCACGTGGTCTCAGAACAGCCCCACACTCTCACATCAGCACATCCACACAACAGCTTCCACAAAGGCTTGTCATTGGGGTCACAGGGGTTCTGTCAGAAGCCACTTACTTTAGGAAGTACTTGATTTCATTGTTATTTATCTCTAAGAACTTCTCATATCTCCTGCCGTAGGCTTGGAGAGGGATCCGAGTCTTTTGAATGGCAGAGCGCACAGTCTCACGTAGCTCTTCCACTTCTGGCTCCTGCAAACCCACTGATCCCAGCATGGGGCTGCCTGTGATTTCCATGTTCTCCAACACATACTGGAAGAGGAAGGAGAGAGGTCTTTCAGTACAAACAGAGCTAACTGTGCCTCCTCAGGAGAGGGGCAAAGCAATCCCTGGTGGCACCTTTGGGAACTCCTGCAGTCCAACACTTCTACATTGTGTCAGGAATTGTTTTATCAGTTTTATGTGTCCTCCTCCCCAAAGAATGAGGATTTTGGGAGACAGGGCTTTCACAGTAGCAGACAGAAAGATGCATATGCAGAAGAGAATTGCATCAAATGGAATTGGAAAGAGTCTTATTTCTGTTATGAGTCTGCTTTTACCAGCCAGCAGGCACTAGGGGCAACCAGAGCGTCCATGTGTCCACAGAACCTGCAGCGCCAAAGCAGAAAGGACAACCAGACAAAAGAGCTACAAGGCTGGGGAGATTGAAGAAATCCTATCAGAATAGAACTGCATTAGCACAGTGCTGTGCCCAGATTAATTTAACTGAATTCCCAAGTACCCACTTCTGCACCTCTCTCCCTCAGTACAAGCTCAGGGGTGTCTGTGCTGAGCTGCAGTGCACTGACACATGCTCAGCTGTATCACTGTTGATGCAGAAGTGTTCACCTGCTCCAGCTGTGGGATACTGTGAGTTGCCAGGATTCCATTGTCGAATAGAGAAATGAGGGATGTCTCAAAGCTCTCCACAGAGGGGCTGAAGAGGATGCCACTGCTGTCTAGCTTAATGTCTGTTACAAAGAGTGGATTCCTTTGAGGCCTGTGGTGGGAAGAGATAAGAAAGAACAGGGATGCTTTTTGAGAATATGATACACAACTGTATTGGTCTGGTCCTGATACTAAAATGCCTCCTGCAAAGGAAAGGAAAACAGATGAGAGGACTGTCTCATGCAGATGAAGATATAAAACACTGTGTTCTCAATTTAACAGTAAAGACACTGAGAACCCTTTTATATCAAAGGTGAAGGAACCATCAGTCATGACATACCAGGATCCCCAAAAGTCATAACCTTATCTTGAGAATTGGAGCTTCTTTACAGAAAAACTGCAGGTGCGCTTCAAACTAGGCATTCAGTATCTCCAATATACCCTTAAAATGCAGCTTCTGGAAGTTAGATCAGTATTTCTCAATCTTGCATGTGACCAGCATGGCTCAGGATCAGCTGAAGTCAGTGTCAAGACTTCCACTGATTTAAAGGTAAGAGGCCTCATGTGAGTGGCAGGGCTTTTTTCTTCTTTTCTTCTGGCTTTCCATTTCTAAGTGTTCCTTCTTTGATACCACAAAAAGCAAAAATCCTTAAATCAATACCCAGTGGAATAAAATTTTAGGCACTGTGATAACCTAAATTTGGTGTTCTTTAGAAATCTCAGGCCAGATTCTAATTCTGAGGTTTCATTTAAGAACGGAACTAAGCAGCCATGCTCCTGGCATCCAGAAAAAGCTAGCAGTAACAATCTGCTCCCCCAAGAATGCTGGAGGTGGCTGATCTTTAGAACAGTACATCAAAACAGCAGACCTTGCTTCTGATGGGCTGCTCCATATCACTAACATCAGCTGGAAAGCTGCACTAGCAGAGCAGCCAGCTCTGTGTCCTTCTTCCATACTCCAGTGAACATGTCAGGTGGAGGACTAGGGAAAACTGCCTAAACTGTTTAAAGGCCCCATACAGAGAAAAGCTTGCTTGCAGAACAGTAGTTAAAAAGACAACAGCACTACACTTTTCTGCTCTTTCCATCCCTTATTTTTCTTTCTTTCTTACATGTAGGGACTGTTGGTGATGTCATCTCCCCATTCCATGTCCTTTGAGCAATTCAGGACACTCTGGCAAGCATCCAGCACAAACTGGGTGAAGTTGTTGAGTGAGTTCTGTACCAGGTACCGCAGAGAGTCCTGAAGCATGAATCTGATGCGCTCCATCAGCTTACACAGCTTGGACCTCTGGTATGCATCCCAGTCACTCTCCTCCAGGTTGAACCATTTGCCTGCATCACTAAGGCTGCTCTTAATCGCAGTCTTTATGGTATCGATCCAAGTATCCTTGAGAAACTCCTGAACCTAGGGCAAAGAAAAAAAAAGCAAGCTGAGTAATCCTTCGAGGGCTGATGGGAAAACCGTATGGCAAGGTGAGCTGTTGGAGCAGAGAAAGGCTGTTGGACCTTTCTTTGCTGTGAAAGAAAACTGTTCTCTCAGAGCTGTGGTAACCAAAAATAGCTCTCAACCCTCCGCCTCCACATGTGGCATCTGAACCTGGTCATATATCTCGTTTGCTGACAAAAGACCCACAAAAAGAAAGCCTGGTATTAAAAAGTGGGAGTGCTCTGTTCTCTGTTTTATTCACAGTGTTTCCTTTTTCTTCTCTTTCTATAGAGTGGTATCCCTGGAGCTGCCTGTGTCAGGGTCCCTCACAAAAAGTTGTATAGACAGTATGATGAGCACGTAAAGGACAGAATGTTGTCTTCTCTTGACAAGTGAGAAGAAAGAGCAGAAGAAGCCAAGGGCAGCAGCAGTTTACAGTATTTTAATTTATTAAAATACCACCAAGTGTCACTTCTGCTCCACAGGCAGCTTGCTGTTTGTGTGTAATAAAAGAACCTTAGTCACCGAGTGGATGACAACACTGCCTAGCTGAAACAGCATGGGACTGGCAAGGACCAGCACGCTCTCTGCCACTGATTTAGTGTGCAACCCTGTGCAAGCTACTCCATGTGGCCACATCCAGGGTGCAATGTGCTGCCCTCAGTCAGAGGACATGAAAATCCTCTGGTGGGAATTACCACAGAGCTGCAAATTTTTGTCCTACTGTCTATTGGCATTGCAAGCAGTGTAATTTAATTAAGTATATAAAGAACAAAGAGTGCAGAAAAGCATTATCCTCATGAGTGTTTCAGGAGGAATCAAGGATCTTGTGCCTTGCAGCTGCATGGATGGGGAAATAAAGAAAAATAAACAAAAGGAAGAAGGAAAAAGAAACTTTTTGAGTGCCAACCAGGACTCCTATCTGTGTATAAACCAGGTGGAGGAAAGAGGGGCTGCAGCCCTATATGGCTGCTTGTTTAACACATGACAAAGAGCATGGTCAGCATTGGCTGATCCTAACCAGGGGACTATAACTCTTTTAGCCCATTCTCCCCATATCCAAATAAATTTGACAGCCACATGCAAATTCCTCCCTTCCCCAAACATGACAGCTCCTTTGACAGCTCATCAGTTTCCAGAAAATCAATCTGCAGCTGCTGCATCTGCCTAATACACACTGACAGCACTGCTGGCTGCTCCATGTGTTCACCCCTCACACCTCCTCTGCTCACCTGAGTGAAGGTCTGAGTCTGGATCTCTTCAAATTCCTCCAGAGACACAAGTTTGGTTATGGTTGTGTTAAACAGAGACATGACAGCTGCCTTGTTGCACTCATCTTGTACCTGTGCAAGGAGATGGATGACTTCTGGACTGGTCAGGAGTGAGGCAAAGTTGAATTCTCTCTGTTGTCTACGAAAAGGATAATCTGGGGTAGAGACAAGCCCTAGCACCAAAAAAAGGAATAATGTCATTGCCTGCAACAGCCATTTAAGCTTCTGTTTTTAGAGTACAGGTCCCCTTGGGAAGCACTTGTGAAAAGGACTCTGCTCTAATGCACAGGCCTCATCATGCAGCAGCTTCAGCAGAGGGCTGGAATGAAAGAGAGAGTCTGCTCTGCAGCAGAGACCTTCTGCAGCCTCCCATTAGGGGCTGAGGTGCTGTCTTGGTGCCTGACCTTCCCAAAGCTTTGGCTCATGAAGTTTCCATGAGAAAGAACACGGGAACTGAAGAAACTTACCACTGAGGCTCCAGGGCACAGCTGAGTCATCTCATCTGTGAAACACCTCAAGGCCTGTGAAGAAGGTGCTTGTGAAGCACCTCAAGGCCTTCCTGCCTTTGGAAGATTCAAGTACACAAAATATACTCCCTTCCCATCTTTTACTGGGGCCATTTTCCTCCTGTTTGGGACTCCAAAGGAGCCTGAGCCCTCTTCCACACCCGAAGCACTTCCCAGCTGGGCACAGCAGGAAGCAAGGCAAGGCAGTCAGCCCCAGCACAGTGGTAAACTAATCACACTGCCAAACTTTTGGTGCCATTAAGGGTACACTTGCAGAGTTACTGCAGCTTAGCTGATGAGTTCTAATGTATTATAGTGAGGTAACATGAACATGCAAATATACCCTAAAAAAGGGGAGACATACTCAAAAGTCTCACATAATCTCCTGCTGCTGCCCCTTGTGAGCTCTAATCATTACCATGAACCTGAGAGTTGCTACAGCAAAGCACGAATCCCATCAAAGACAAGAGGTAACCACACTGAATGCAAACTGCTTCACTGTGTCCCCTACCTTTCTCTGGTGCCTCCTTCTCTTCTTTGTCTGGCAGGATAACATAAGAAAACATCTCAGGTTTGGAAGCGACAACTCTGTCAAAGCTGATCCTGTTCATGGTGTGTTTATACTCTAATTTCACTTCTTTCTCCAGGCTGCTTATACAATCTAACATGCTGTTACAAGACACAGAAACACTGAGAACCCATTGCATGGGTTTGAGCACATGCATGCTGTATCATTACTGCAAACTCCACCCCTCCCTCCCAAATTTGCTAACCCAGAAGCTCACCTACCACTGAACACATCAGGAGAATTGTGCAGACAATGAAACAGTCAGCAAAAGTATCAACTGGACTTTTAATGGCAGAGGCAAGCAGGGAGTGAGGACTAGGACTGTAGCCTTCTTAAGTGCCTTTTCAGTTCAAAGCAACTGGGTAGAAACATTACCGAGGGAAGGAGAAATAACCACAAACTAAAGAAAGTAGCTGGCAGCTCTGGAAAAGTTGGGCTATCCAAGCTGGCCTTTCATTTGCCTCCTGCTGAATGCCTCTTGTTGTCCATTTCCTCAGCCAGAACACTCACATAAGTGCTGAAACCCTGCCTTAGGAAATCATCATCCTTTACCTCAAGCAGGCAGAGTACCTTTCTTTATCCCTACATTTCTGCTTACAGAGACTAATTGCTCTCCTCCTTTCCAGTTCAGGCCAGCAGATCATGCAGCTCCTCACACCTTCCTATTTCTGAGCAAGGTGATCAGTCACGGCTGATTCCCAGCAACACCACCAGTGGCTCATGATTCATCAGCCCAGGGACATTAAAATGCCTCCCCAATATGAACTGCATCACAAAGAGATACTGCATTATATCCAGGTGGAGATCTCCTGTTCTGTTGGCCTCCCCCCATGCAGATCTTTTGATTTGTTTTAGCAGCTGTTAGTTAGGTAAAAGGGTCACCAGCAGACAACAGCCAGGTCTCTGGAGACAATGATGGTGCACTGAAGGTGCTCTGCAGATCAGTACAGACAGCAATGACTGATCTGTTCCTCAAAAGCACAGGGAGACAGCAATGTCAGCCATGTCATTTTTGTCAACCTTCTTGCTGTTGAAGGCCATTTAACTGCAGGTGTAAACATGGCTTGGTGGGTCTGCATATGGAACCTACTTCAGCTGGGAGCACTGACAGACCACCCATCCTGTACACATGTCTCTGGGGCTGCCATCTGACTACTTCTGATGCCACTCCGGGCAACAGAGTAGTGTGCTTGTGCACAGAATGGAAGGTAGGTGAGATCTGCCTCCACTGACACTTGTTTTGTAGCCCTATGAAGTCCCACAATGTTTATGGACTGAAGGCTGAGCCCCCAGACATGTACATGATGCTTTACCTCTTCTCATCCTTCATTTTGGGAGTCTTCATAGCCAAGCGCCTCATCCTCTTCAGGCTTTTCTCACTGATGGTATCCAGCCCCTCTGTGGGCATGCAGTCCACGTAGAAGTGGTACATGAGCAGCCCCTGTGTCTTCTTGCGCAGGCTGTCGGCAGAGGCCACGCGCTCCGCAAACACCTGGGGATCCTCGGCCAGGAACTGCAGGCAAACTCGTGGCACCCAGTACTGACATGGCAACAATGGAGCTCTTCCTGGGAAATGAAAATACAGCTTACAAGAGTCTGCAGGGAAAACAAAACTCAGAATGGCTTGCAGTGCTGACAGCAGCTTTTTGATAGACAGGATAATTGGGCTGCTTGCAGGAGATCAAAATAAGGGACCAAAGCTGAGGACAGCGAGACATAAAGAGCATCTTCAAACTTTTCAAGAGAAGGGTACTTCATTTTAATCTGTCCACATTCCCTCTCAAAATGGCATTGACCCAGAAAGACCAACATTTTACTCTTCTTGAAGACAGGAAGGATGGGAGAAAGAATAAAAAGAAAGGTGTCTCCAAAGTGAAAACCTCAAACAGGGTCAAATTAAGATGTGGAGCTCTCTTCCCTGGAGGCTTTTTCAGACAAGTTAAACAGACACATATCAAGACAGATAACAGTGAAAGGGATTAAATGACTTCTTGGTGTCCTTCCCATCTCCAGCTAGGAAAAGCATGGATAATGAACTGGCTCTCAGACTACATGACAGGTCCCAAAAGACCTTATTTGAAACACACCTTGTGGAGTTATTCCTCCATTGAGGATGGGTCTCCCTTCTTCATCACGCACTAGACCTTTCTTGTCTGTTTTATGAACCAAGTAGAGATCTGTCTCCTTGTCATAATCCAGAACACCAACATCAATCCACTTGTAGATCAAATCCTGGCTTTTGGGGTCCTCTGAGAGAGCCAAGGATTAAAACAGGGTTAGTCCATTTACCTGAAGGCTACAGCAAATGGACTTTCCTGATCCGAGTGGTGATGCCACAGTCAAATCCATTTGCTCATTTGAATCTCAGTCAATCTCACAAAGTTTCTGCTGTGACCAATTAAATAATGAACTTAGGTCTTACAGCTTAGGATTTTCAATGTTTCACACACACCAGACAGAAACGTATCTCTATTGATACCAATATGGATACAGATCAGGACAGCATTATGCTGTCCGTTCAACCTGAGAAGGGATCAGGCGTGGTGCTTCTCAAGACAGCAGCAAGCAGAACTCAGCCATCACGTGCTGGCTGCCCAAGCATACACAGAGCTTATGCTTTATGCTTCAGTTTTGCAGACAGTCAAGCCTCTGGAGGCTCCTCCAGAGCTGCAGATGCTAGTTCCCATGCTTTTAAGATACTGCAAATGTGTTAATATGAGCTGTAGCCACAGCTGGACATCAGTACAACTGTACCTAGTAATGCCTTCTCATTGACAAGGCTCCAAATGGTGGGAAAACAACGTCCACGTCACTTAATTTGGCCCAGGTTCACTGTTGTCTGAACTCATCTTCTGATTCTGCACTTGCAGTGAAATCCAGGCAGAACATACTGTACATGGAATTACCTAATTCCGTGAAGATAGCTTTGCACCAATAAAGAGAAATTTTGCCTGTGCTGATGGAAAGCCCAAAGGCAAAGGCAACTTCTAAAAAAAGTGGAAACAGTCCAGGGCAGGACTGGCAGTCAGTGAGATCTCTGGTCTCTTGCTCTGACTGCCTGAGCCTGGTCAAAATGAGATACGGCTTTTCAGCTACTTAGAGCTACGCTCATCAGAATCTGCGTGTTCCCTTCTGCTGAAAGGGCCTGTAACTGTTAGTGTTGCCCCACTTGAGCAGTAACTGATTCAAGTTTTACCATGTCCAAGTACATCATCTGTAGGTAAAAGGGCTTTTCCTGGCACTGGCTTTCTATCAGAAGATCCTGGCTCCAGTCCTAGTGAGATCCACTCTTCTGGAGTTCGACAGTCAAATTCATCATTGTCAAATACCTAAAAAGCAAGGACACGAATGAAATTAAAATTTACTTCAGAAACAAGAAAACCCAATAAAAAATTTCATGAAAGGAAAACATCAACATGCAATTCCTAAATGGGCTACAAAAGATGGAAATCAGTCCAGGTGCAAAAGCTGTGCTGATCTTTGGTCGACAATCTTCTCCCAAACAGCAGTATCTGTACCTCCAGCCCTTTCCTAGGGAGAGCAGACCAACACTTGGAGAGGTTTCCTGCAGCAATACTGCTGACTACTGCATTCAGAAGGAAGCAGGAGACACCTTTCCTTTGGACACACAAAAGCCAGTGAGGAGCACTCTCAAGGACTACTAGTTTTGTCAGAAGTTGTGGGTACCCTGCAGAAGATGCTCAGCATCTTGTAGAGACCCTTCAGTGCCTAAGCCAGCTCCAAAGCATTTCCTTGTTTTGTTGATTGTTGTGTCACTACTGGCTAAGTGTCCTCAGAAACCTCCTGTGGTATAAGCAATGAGACAGACCACAAGTACCAAATGTGCTCCCTTACCTTTAATGGGAGGTAGATAGGAAACACAGTATCTTTTTTCTCCTCAATAGGTGGTATATTGTCAGGGTCATAGTGCCTTGGCATCAGCTGATTGGAGTCTATCCCCTTGCTGGCCAAGAGCTCAGCAATATCAAAGGTGAGATAGAGCCGTCTCCTCCTGGTTTACATCAGAAGAGGAAATAACCACTTATGTGCCTGTAAGCATTCCCATGACTACTACTCCACTTTTTTACTGTGCACCCCTATCAGTAGAAACATTTTTAGTACACATTGCATCCACGTCTATTTCTTCATTTATAGCACAAAATAATTCAGTGGAAGTGACCTAGAATGACGAGTTATTCCCATCTATAAATTATATACATGTACTACTGTACTAATACATTATAGAGAATACACAAACCCAGAAATTAAAAAAAGAATGACACAAAGATGACATAAACACTATTTAAAAACCATGTTTTCTTCACGTATCCCAGTGAATTTCTTTTGCACCCTCTGCAATGCATGCAGGCCCCACTTTGGAGACTATTGCCTTACAGGACAAGGTTTCCTTAAGAATTTTTGATATGTTATGTCTTGAAAGCAAATATCAACACCCTAATCTGCTGTGTCCATTCCATGATGATGCCTGTAGCCATCTTCTGGTTACTTACCTCTCTACTTCAACCTTCCGAGGGTTTTTCCCTGGAAGCCGTTCAAAAGGCATCTGCACTTTGGGATTAAATGATTGTACAGGGAAATCTGACTCATCGAGGATCTCAGTGGATGGTCCAACCATTTGCTTATCCAGGAGACTTTTAAAGTTCCCAGGCATCTTGAATCTTGTGACTAAGAGACAAAGAGAAACATCTGAAACCACCAGGCTTTACTCTGCTTCACAATCACACAGGAGGACTCTGCTGTCTACTGGGCTGTCTGCAGAAGTCACTTCACTAGATTTGTACGAGAAATCAAGCAGACATCAAATAGAAACAAGAAAGACCTTTTTTCCCTGTGACAATATGTGATTACGGTTTTCCAGTATCAAAACGATGGCATAGAAGAAACCTCCACTGAGAATTACTGTCATGCAGATTTTTGGGAGTCAGGGCACTGACCTGGCTCCAAGGAGCTCTGTTTCATTCCTAGCTTTGCTACAGACTCTCTACATGATAGCGGGCAAGTTACTGTCTCTAGTGCACATCACCCTCAGAAAGGGATGGGATCCCCCTGCCTCTCTGGGGGCCCTGAGACTGAGAGTCAGTTGTAGCTGTGAGGAACTTGGTCAAGGTGGTGATAATGGGTTTATGAATATTACAGGGGAAAAGAAGGTGCACAGGTCATCTTTGTCTCCTGAAGTGCCTATTCACACCTTGGGACAAACCCCTCTCTTCTCAGCTTTTGCTCAATCAAACCACCCACTCACTTCAGCAATGGTGTGAGAAAAACTTGAGTTAAACAGCCAACAATCTCACCATTTGGCCAAACATTTTCAACAGAAATTTGGACTAAGCAAAAAGTATACATTTCCAAGAACTGGCAGAAATTAAACCATGTCATTTACCCCATAAATAAACCAAACTGTTTATATTGCTAAACAAGTTGCAAATAATAGAACAGCAGCAAACTGGGAATTTGAAGCTTAACCTAAATTAAGTAATTGCATGCAAGCTTTAAAAAGCACTATTCCCTAGACAGAGCTAAGCATTGAACTAAAAATAGATTTTAGTGGAATGAGAGATTTTCCTTTGATGAACTTTCACACTCTAACAAGGAGAAACTTAAGAGTCAGGTTTGGAATTGCGTATTTTGAATGTCAAGCTTTGAACCCAATTGTTTACTGTGTTGCATTTGCTTCTGGAGTCGTGGACCTGACCCTTGATTCCAAAGCAATTGTGCAGAGCAGCCAATAATGCCAAAGCCAGACATGTTTTAGGACAGTTAGGCACAGGAAAGGTCCTATAAGAGGTCATTGCCCTGTCCTTCTTAAATGGCCCGTGACTCAACCCTTGTAGCTGTACGTTAGTCTGCCTAGAGACTAAAGGAAATAGCCACTAACTGGCTCCTCTCTTTCTCTACCTCCCTCCCTCAGGAAGGGCAGCTAGCCTGGCATGAATGTGCTCATAAACACTTGCATGGTCCATAATGTAATTTTGAGGAATCCCTAAAATGCAGCTCTTTAGCCTCATGCATATCTCTTGCTTGGGGTCTTTACAGAATGGCCCTGATTTGTATTTGTTGTCAAGGAGCACAGCTGTTCCAATTTAGTCACTTCACTGTTGCCAAATCCATGGCACCATCCATTATGGCACTTTGTGCACTATCAACTATTTATGTCAATACTTAGTGTTTCATTTGCATTTATATTTCCAACCTGATGGCTTCTTCCCCCTTGAAGAAGCAGCAGATCATAAATAGAGTTCTGTCTCCACTTGTTAAAGATGAGTCTAGCTTGTCAAGATTCACTTGAGGAAGCAGTCATTTGTCCTCACTCATGAAAATAAATGTCACATCTAAGCACAGGAGGGTGGTATATACAGTTCCCATCTTTCTCTAAAATCCTCTCACACACACATTTTCTTCCCACCCACTGCCAGTCTATGATCCATATCCCCAGGAGTGCTCCAGGGGCCAGGAGACTGCTGGCAAACCTTCAACCATTCTCTGTTCCTATATTTGAGCATCCATGACACAAGTTCTTCTTGTAAGCAGGTGGCATCAGCAGCTCTGTACACACAGAGAGCTGTTGCATCTATGGAGAACAATCCGCTCTGGGGTGCAGCTGGGTGCAGAATAAATAAATGAGGGAAGACCATGATTTTGGCTATGTCTAAATCCCGAAAACAGCTTTCACAGGCAGGTCCCATTTTTGGGGTTGTCATGTACAGGGCCAGCAGTTTAATTTGATGATCCTTGTGGGTCCCTTTTAACTCAGGATATTCTATGATTTTCACAGGAAAGGGACACTGCTGGCTCCATGCACAGTAAGAACACATGCAAATTCAGTGTTCTGGCAGCAGGACCAGAACTCCCACAGGCACCAGCACAGTCCACCCTGAACCCTGGGGGAAGTAGATACATCCAGGAGAAAAGGAAGCATGGTTTTACCACCCACTCAGATCACTTTACTGCACCTCTAAATGAAATTCGATTTTCATGGGATATTCAAGCAGCTCAGCACCATTCCTGAGCACTGAAAATAAAAGCAGAGCACAAACCCAGAGGGAGCAGCCTAATTCCCAACATGCCCACTATAGACAACCTTAACAGTTATGCCCAGTTTCCTGCCCCACCTCCTTCCCTCTCAGTGTATTTACCGTTAGGGGTGTGCTGCTCCTGGTTTGCCTGGTTCACCAAAGACCGGGACATGTGGGGGCCACCAGAAGCACCCTGGAATGTGAGGGAAGTGTCAGAGCACAGTCATGGCATAGTGTGAGTGGGGATCATGGAGGTACAGAGAAAAAGTGTGACTATAAGACTGACTTTACCAGATCTTTAGGGGCAACAGAGACTGTGAGTAATGATCAGAAAAGGCTCAGAGACACAAATACCTGAAAAGTTCAGCCCAATGCACAGGAACAGAGGATCTCCCAGCAGCATGTAGCCTGATGTCAGCTTAGGATGTTGACTGGGGGCTGATTAGGCAGCCAATCATGAGGGTTTTACTACCAAATATCACCTACAGTCACAACCACAAGCCTGCCCTGCCATACTGGCATCCCAAACCCAGGCAATTGTGACAGTGCTGTCACTGACTATGGAGGAAGGCAACACAACTCTGACCAGGATGAGCCTCACGGCTTCACTTTGTAAAGGTCAAGGTCTTGCACAAAGGCCTCTGAGCAAAGGAAGGGCTAGGACCTGAGGTGAAACCTAAACGTGTCCACACCAGCTGTACCATCAGTCTTTTCCTTACAAGACAGTGTGGGAGAAAGGACTGCTCTTTGCACTTACCCCTGAGCTACCGGAGGATCCTGGAGTAGGGACATCAGCAGAAGCCTCGCTGCTGGTACTGGGACGGCTCCTACTCAGAAAATTCCTCAATTCCTTCCTTGCTTTCTCCATCTTCTCAGGAGAACAATGCTGCGACGTAACCCTGGGCTTGCTATGAGTGGAAAGACATTGAGCCCATCACACACTGTATCTTTGGCACTCCTCCACACCCTCCCACAGTGCTGGATATCCTTGACTTGCTATGATGAGTGGGTAACACGGAAGGTTCGATCCCCTGATTCGATACCAACCGCTGCATTCATGGCCTGGGGGCCATCAGACTCACATGGCTGCCTCAATGGCTCACTATCCCTGGAGAAAGAGATTGCTTTATTATTCCAGATGGGTTTAAGAGTGGGAAAACCAGCAGTATACACAAGAAAAGCTGCTTTCCTTAAGCAGCAGGGGCTTCCCGGATCTGTGGCAGCATTCAAAAGGCTGCCAGGAGAATTTGGGTAAACTGGGACTACAAGAGAAGTACTACTTTTGCTGCACCCAAATCTCTTAAAAACCTTGTCACACTTGACTCCAGTGGGAGTAGGCTACAGCCTAGGATACCAACACAGCTACTCCCAGGTGTAAGTCTGCCTCTTTCATTTAAATAATTCATGACAGATGTTTAAGCATCACCTAACACATATTAAAATATAGCCAGAAGCTCCCCTCTTTCTCCTCCTGCAGGGGATATTTTTGCTCAGCTCACAAACAATTTCTGCTCTTCCACCTTGGGAGATGCAAGTCCAGGCAAGTACCACAGCTGCACAGCTTTATTTTATAAAAACCTTTGTGCACTGAGAGATACCAATTAAGAACAGCTCTCAGACTTCTGGCAGGAGGATAATGCAACCCTTGATTTTAGGCTTCTCTAAACAGAGAGATGACTATTGTAACTAATTAGAATAGCCAAAGTGATACAAACCCCTCCAGCCTGCACATGCATGCACTGATAAAATTATGTACACATACCTGTGTAGCTTATGCCTATAAACTATGAGTCAAAGCTCTCCATGGTGTCTCTCAAAGGCACTCTGAGGCCAATACAGCTTATCCAGACTCCCCATCCAGCCCTACTTGACTAGTGGTTTGTCTCCTGCACCCTTGCTAGGACTTTTCTTACTTCTGGTAGCCAAGCCTCTGTTGTAGGAGTCTTCCAGCTTCCCACACACAAGTGCTGAAAAGACCTTGCCTGGTCTTGAAGGCCACAGCTGGCACAGTACTTGTCTGGAGTCTCATCCTGACCAGGAGACAATGCCACAGGATCCCTTCCTGCCATGCCCTCTCTGCCAGAGAATGGAGTGAAAACTCTGCTTGCCCTATACTCTTGATGAGGGAGGGCAATCTTTTCAAAATTTCACCTTGCTGCCTGTCTGTGAGAATGAATCGGGCACAGCAGAGAAAGCATTACATGCATACCAGAGATAAGAGGGAATAACTGTGCTGGTTTATTACTGCAGGTTCAAGCCAGTGCACAATTTTGAGAAGTTGAATCAAAAAAGAAATCAGATAATAAATCAAGGTTACCATGATGCGAATCTTTTAAGTGAAATGGAGTAAACTAACAGATTGGAAAGACCTGGGAGATGAGATCAATAATACCCCCTCCCCTCCTTCAAGCTAGAAAATCTCAAATCTCTCTCCTCTCAGCTTTGCTTTGGCATGGCAACTGGAACCTCACACCCTGAAGAATGAATTTTCCATGGAGGATTTTGTTTTTATTAGCTATTTTATGCTCTGGCCATATCTATTTTAGCAGCCCAGCAGGACTGATTGGAATCAGCCAAGATCCAAGGATTCCTGATGAATCACTGCTGGACTCTTTCATGCCTGCTGCACTGGCTCGGAGAACAGCAGCAAGGCAGAACGACCCTGCGGTGCCTCTCCTGATGTGTCACCTGAGCATCCTCTCCTTGGGAGCTGGGCCAACGTGCCAACATGACTTGCTGTACTTTTGCCTCTTACCACCAGAATCCTAAAACCATCCAATTAAAGAAGCCAGCTCCAGGACACAAGATTCATCTGAACTTTTAGTAGGGGTGAGTGACTGAACCCATTCCCAATTTAGCAGGACTGGCAATCTCTTCCTGGAACCAAAATAATGTGGCTGCTGCCTATGATGGGCAAGTTTCCATGATTAGGGAAAAGTGCACCAAGCCAGCCCACAGCAGGCCTAATTCTTTGCTACTTTGCTTGCTGTGTATTCACTCACACCTCTGTAAAGTCCATCCTGAGCACTTATGTCAAAATAAAGCAAACCCCTACTCAGTGTCCAGATCACAAACATCAGTCATGCTCTCCCAGCTGCACAGAGGGAAGGTCCCTGTGTTTGCAATTGCAAAAAAACCTGACATACACCAATTAAAATAAAGAACAAACAAAGGTATCCAAAGTTTTCCCAGTATTTCCCCAAACAAATCAGTAAAACAGCTTGTCTGAGAGCACTAAAGCTGATGTGGATGTGGGAGAACTGCTAAGCACAAAGGGAATCCTACTCTCCTGCCACCTCATCTGCTGGGCTGTGTCTGGGTTTTCCAACAAGGATGTTTCCCAGAGCATGGTGGGGAGCTTGCTTCAGTGCTAGCCTCCAGCTCGGTGGTTTGGCTGGTCCCATCCACCTCTCAGGAATGGTTTCTAAGCTGGTTTCAAAGATGAGAAGAGACCCTCTCATTTTTTGACTCAGCCCAAGTGCTGAGCCAAGAAGTTTACTGCAGAGCAGTTCCCTCTTTCCAGGCTTCCAACATCAACTGCCTTTCCACACCCCTGAAAGAATGTGCAGCATGCAGACCTAGGGCTGTCCTCCCCTCCCTCCATCCAGGAGTGACCCCAGACCCTCATCCCTGGGCAGCAGAACTTGGTATGGATTGCCAGAGAGAGAACACCTCCCATCCCACAGCGAGCACACAATGGCAGTTCAAGCTTTCAGCCAGCTCTGCTACAGCCATTGCTGATGGTACCACATAGCTTGTGCTCAAGGATTCCTTGGTTGTTCCAGGGATCCTGAAGAAGAGCACTGAAACTGCCCACTGCCCTGTCACACTCCAGCTTGGGGCAGGAGGTTGGATACCTGCCACATTCACAGCATTCAATCCTTTCCTACTTGGAGCACTTTCCTCAGGACTGAAGCTCTCCTTTGACAAGGAGAGGCACAAAGGTGGAGGAAATAGGAGTCCAGCTCATCACAAGTAGCTGAGATGTCCTCCTGAAAGCAGCTTCTCTGCCCTCCTCAGTAACCATTCTCCCTCACTTGAACAGCTGGGAGTATCTCCCTGTTCTTTGCTGGCAAACATCTGGATGGCACCAAGCTTTAGCTATAAAACCTTCTCCTGACTGCTGAGACACCTATCTCTGCAATAATTTAGTCATGCTCCCCTCACACCTGAAAAGCATGTTTCCTAGATATACCAGGTACAATGTATTATGCTAAATTGAACTATTCAAAGTGAGAGCATATTCTTATGGCACTGCTGACACAACATTAGCTACAGCGTCTGTGTGTCATTGTGGCAAAACTATAATTACAATTTCTCGGTAAATCCAGGCTTTACACATCCAAGAAGTCAAACTCCCACATGTCTTGCTCAACGTCTGGTACGAGCTTTTTGATCTGTTGCCTCTACTTCAATTCTTTGATCCAAAGCTTTGACAAAATGGGACTCTTTTCTTTCAAATAAGGTTTAAAATGGCTAAAAATTGCAACAGAACTAGAGAATAGTACTTTAAATATCATCTAACCCCTAAGCAAAACCGCAGATTGAAACCTAGTATTTATCTAAAATCTATTTATCTGTGTGCATAGACAGAATCCCAGCTACTAGACCATCTGGACACCAACATGCAGAAATTCCCTCTTCCTATAATTTAAGCCATACAATATAAGCTCAGGCAAGGTGATGTGCTCTCAACAAACTGCTTTAAACACCATCCCATACTTCAAATCCCTTCTACTTTAAAAAGAGAGTTGAAAGTAATTTCGAGTTTTATAGCAGCCCATTCCCTCCAACAATTTACAGAGTTTTAAAATTGATTTTCCTCTGGGTTTTAAAATGCATTCTTTTCTCCACGGGAAAGCACCACCCGGTGCGGGGGGAGCAGCACGGGCGGGTGGCGGCCGGTGGTGCTCGTTACCCGGGGCTCTGCGGCACGGCCTGGCCTCACAGCCACGGTGGTGCCGCAGGACACCCCGCCGAGAGTTTATACCCTGACTCCAACAAGGTTTGTGTCATTTACGAAGCACGACACGGATGAAACAAACAATGCTGTCGGATTCATTTCTGAAAGAGGCCGCGGTGCGGGAGGAGCAGCCCAGGGGCTGTTAACGTGCGACGTGTGGGGATGGGGCAGCGCCAGGAGCAGCTCCCTGGGCACCAGCCCCGGGGACACCGCGCTCCCAACGCTCCGAGAAATCCCGGCCCTGCCCGCCACTTCCAGTGTCCTCAAAGCACGAGAGGACTCCCTCACGATTCACACCTGCTCGCCCGCCCGCCCTCCTGGCCCGGCCCCGAGCCCCTCCTCGGAGCCCGCAGTCGCAGCCCCGCTCCGGGGGCCGGCGGGGCCCTGCCCGGCCTGTCTGCGGGCGGTACGCACCGACCGACCCGAGTCCGCCCCGACTGAGCCGAATGAGTTCGCCCCGACCGAGCCCAGTCCGCCCCGACGCCGCACGCGTTGCCACGGGTGCAGGGGCGGGCAGAAGGCTCCGGCTGGAGGCTGCCGCTCCCCCCCGCGCGGGCCGTTGGGCTGGTCCGGAGGAGGCGCAGGGCAGCGCGGGCCGGGCAACGCCACGCCCGAGCCGGGGGGGGAGCGCTCTCCTGGGGAAGCAGGGTCTGCCCCAAGCTGCGGCTGCAGCGTGGGGCTGTGCAGAGCGCCCTGTGCCACCTCAGAGCCAGCACCCAGCCACCGCAGGGACACCGCAAAGCTCCGGGTGCCGCTTCAGCTGCCGCCGCAGGGACATCGCAGAGCCCCTGGAGCAACTCACGAGTCACCGCTACGGAGTTGGCACCGGCATCTCTGAGTTGCCACCACGGGGACACCTGAGTCACCGCACTAGGGCCAATGCGGAGCTGCCACCAGAGGCTATGGCTGTGGAGCAGTGCCACCGAGCCACCACCAACCCGTGCCTTCCAGGGCTGGCATCTCAGCAAGGAGCCACCGAGTGCCACAGGGGACAGCCCCCCATTCTCCATGTGAGGAAGGCGTGGGGTTGGGTAACTGCTGTCCCAGTGCCATCTCCACAGCTGTTTGCTAACCCTGCCAGACACTGTCCGGGAGGGTCCAGCAGATCCTTCCTCCATCCCATCCCCAAAACGAGTGAAGGTAGGCAGGGTGCTGATGTAGAGCTGCAGCTTGGCGTATCTAAACCAACCTTGTGTACCCATGAAAGTCTTGAGCTAAAAGATCATTTTGGGTGGGGATGAGGGGCTAGTGGCCCTGGAGAACATGTCATCCCTGCAGAAGGAAAAGTGGCATTGAGTCCTGTTGAACAGGCCCCAACAAGCTGGTCCCCCACAGAGGGAATGGTGGGGAAGGGACAAACAGTGCCAGCCCTGTGGGGGAGTGAGGAAGAACAGGTTTAGATTATTTTGGGGGAGAGGAAGGAGGTGGAAAAGCAGAGAGGAAAGGATTTAAAGAGAAAAAAACCCAAGCCATAAGAGATCTACTGTGAAGGAGTACAATGGGCAGAGGAGGAGGAGGAAAGGGTGAAACAGGAGATGAGTGGAGGCTCCTGCAGGAGGAGAGCTGTGGCAGGCGGGTGGGCAGGGCTGCTTTGTAGCTCTTTTGAGACCCCCAAAGCCTGCTGGCGTGGTCCAGGATGACAGTAAGTCCTGCTGCCTCCCAGCTGTGCACCTGGGAGAGGTGCAAGTCCTAGAAAGCAGGGCCAGAGGAGCAGAACAGCACAGCTGGCAGGCTGGCCCAAGGGATGCCCACTAGGCCTCGTGAGGGGGCAGAGAATTAGGCAAAGAGGCACCAGGATGGGGGGGCATGCCATGGGGAGGCAGTGGAGCCCAGGCCAAGAGCACTGGCTCCTCTCCCTGCCTGGATACCTGCCGGGGGCAAAGGCCTGGTAGTCAAGGGTGAGGCATTTGTGTCATCCAAAAATTTGCAACTAAGGGGATGTGAGGTTTGGACAGAGAAAGGTGAGGCAGTCAGAGCTTCAGAGAAGAGATAAGCTTCTCCAGATAAGCAAGCTCCCTCACAGCAATGCTCAGCTGCTGCCAAGGTGTTCACAGCATCAGCTCCATGCAGCAAGGAGGTCTCTGGGTGGATTTGCACTCCATGCTGAACTGCTCCCAGCCTCACTGAAAGCAGCGGATGCTGGAGAAACTCCCAGGTGTACATCCTCTGTCATATTGCTGGCCTCATCGTTTTACTTAAGTAAGGAGCGCTGCTGGCTTGCCTCAATTATGTTTGATATAATTACAGCTCTTGCTGGAGTTCCCTGGAGTCACATCCCAGATGGCTTCTCTGATTGAGAGGAAACAACGGTGGAGCCCCGTTGCCCTTTGCATGGGAAAATTATGCATCCGTTTCATGCTGGCTTCGTCCCCCCTGCAGTGGGCTGGGATTCACAGCAGGTCTTGCTCTTCCTGTGGTCAGCTGGGCTTCATTTTGGACCAGGCTTTCAAAGTTCACCACAGAATGCTTCAGCAAGTCAGGAGGTGAAGGCCCCACTGATTTGCACCTTCATAAACCCACCAGGTCAGGACAGAAAGCAAACAAGTGTGTGAGCCACCTGCTCTCCATCCGTGTGCTGCCATGTCTGATCCATTCCCTGACCTGCCTTCAGAAGGCCTTTCTGGTTCTCCAGAGCCTAGCTCCCAGGTGTTGCAGCAGAATTTGCTGGCACTGCCTTCTACTTCCATGGGTGCTCCTTTAACCCAGGAAGACCAGACAGGGGAATGTGTTGCCTACCCACTTGCAAAGGGCAGGTTCAAAGTGGCAGTGGTGATGGTTGGCACAGCTGAACATATCTGTGCTCTCACCTTCTCATATCAGTCTGAGCTGAGATCCTGTCCCCCCCTGGGCCAGCACAAAAGGTTTAATGTTGTCTTTCTTCTGACAGTTCTTAGTGCTCCTTTTCTGCCCTGGGCTCTTTTGAGGCCACAGATTCGATGCTGAGTTCCCAAGAAAACAGTTCTCCAAGAAGAAGTTCCTGAGTCCCTGCTGAAACACACTGGTCAGTGTCTTACCCAGTATTTTCCTTAGTGCAAGGATGTTTCGGAAGAAGGAATGCACTATTCTCCCTGTCTCCTGTCACACCACTGGAGTGAAAGCATGAGCAAAAGCTAGCAGAGTCTGAACTCACAGGGAGGGAGAGAACTTTCACACAGTTACCAGACTGTGAATCTGGTAACTGTGACCAGATGAGAATCAAACCAGTTTCAGTAGGTGTTAAGATGTGAGCCAGCACTGGAAAGGAGAAATATGTGAAACATGCTAGTGGCTCATTCTGTCTCTGAGGCTCTTTTCTGGCTGAAGAGCCTAGCTTTCCTTGTACATGGTCTGAGCTGTTGGGAGCCACTTTCCTGCTCTTCTCTTTCTTTTCACTTATTTGGCTCTCCTCCATCTATACCAATGCAATAGCCCAGAAAACACATATCACACCAAAACTTGCTTCTACAGAGTACAGCCTTCCCTTAGTTATGGGAGGAAGAATAAAATAGCAAAAATCTCGACTTCTGTGGACCTTGGAGATGATGTGCTGGTTGTTTTGTTCCATCACTTGCACCTACCCCCTGCCGTGGGTGGCAGGCCCCATCAGATTTAGCAGTGTTTCCATACCCACCCCACACACATTTTTCTGAAGGTGTAAATGATCTTTAAAGCACAAGGCCACTAGAGAATAAGGCCCTAGATTTCTGTCTCCACACCTACATGTGTTCCCACACACAAGACACAGCATTAATCTAGAGTAAAACACCACATGTTGACAATGTTAAAGTACATTTGACAGAAAATACTCAGATCAAACCCCAAGACAAACCCCTGAGAAAGTCATAAAGCAGGGAGAGGTCTGGCTTCTTGTTGCCTCAGCACTTCTCCTGAAGGGGCAGGTTGATTCTGGGGAGGTGATATCAAGCCAGATTCTCTTTATGTTCCTGCTGCTTTCAACAGCTCTCTCAACACAAGGTCAATTCAGTCAGGCTGGGACCAGTGAGCAGTTTGTAGCTGAAAGTTCTATACTTTCCAGCTAGTTATTGCTTCAGAAAGTGAATGAGACTTTGATAGTGGCATTCTTGTTAGTTAACTTTATCCTTCATCTCCACCATTGTGCCACAGTGCATCATCTCCCTCGCGTGTGCTCTCACACTGGGGATCACACCATTAACCCAGCCAGAAGACTTCCCCAGGGAATTTGCAGGCAGAGGTTACTGCCTCAAGAAAGACTCACAAAAAGCTGTCCAGAAGGAGGAAGATGACAGTGAGGATTACCAGGGCCAAGCCTGAGCCGGCAGAGATGAAGAAGATAAAAAGATAAAAAGCCTCAGTGATGAGCTCTCAGCAGTGGTGAGCAGAGGATTGGCAGTAGCCAATTCCACACAATTGGTTCAGCTGATTTAGCCAGAACAGCAATGCTGTTGTTTTCCATGGGGCTGCTGACAGAAGGAGCTTGTCAGCCAGCAAGCTCCCAGTAAGTTGGGAGATTCTTCTAAGAGCCCATATGTACTTTATAGGCACCTTGATTCCAGAGAGAGTTAGTGGCAGAGGTGCTCCCAAGTCCCCTGGAACTAGACCCTTAAATGCCTCAGAAGTCCCAGGAGAACAATGGCCAGATTTCATGCAGATGACAGGTCATCTGCCAGAACATACACAGGAGGTTTAGAGCTCGGTAGCTCCGCAGCAAATACGGTGCAGCTACTTCCTCATTACTTGCCTCCTTATAGAAAGGCTGGAAAGTTTCCCTGAAGCTTCCAGAGGTACTTTAAGCTTTTCGTGAGAGACAGAGGCATCTTGGCTCCCTACCACAAGAGAACTTGCTGGGGGCTGTAGAGAGTTCTGGTTCAAGTCTGTGGTCTGAACCAGACCCATCAGGCTGAATGTTAACTCTCCTCTCAGCAGGTAAATGTTGAAATGATCTGGCTTTGAGCAAAAATTCCAGCCTTTGCTAAAAAACAGCAACAGACTCCTGTGAAAAGCCTTTCTTTCAACCAACTGGCATCTGATCAAGGAATCCCCAACCTGTTCAGATTTTTTCCACTGGAAAGCATGTGCCAAAAGCTGGAACAAATCATCGTGTGAACACCGCTGTTTCACATGCTGTACAGAACAGGGTCTGAGCCAGCAGGCTGAACAGAGCAGAAAAACCAGTGCTGGTGTTTTCACCATGAGAGCACAGCCCAACATTTTTTGATTTAAAATGGCTTCAAAACAGAGTTTCCTGAACTTGCTCATCAGCTGATTTATTGCACCAGGTGCCAGCCTGACTTCCTGCCATTATTGACACAGTGCTGTCAGTAGTTGGGCATTCATACCATTTGTCTGGCTGGTCCATCTACTCTTGAAGTACCTCTCACTTGGCAGGGAACATTCTCCATAAATAACTCTTTTAAATACAATAAACTATTTAAAACTCTTGGTGGAAAGTGAACAAAAAACCAGAAACAAACAAACCCCCCAAAACCAGAACAAAAACCCCAAGAGAGATTTTTTGCTATTTTCCATCATATTTTTGCATTCAACTGGTAATTGTAGCAATGTAAATATGAAGATAGATATGAAACCCAGAGGAGAAAGGGAGCAGAGTTGGGGCAAGACCTTTTGTTGGCTCTCAGCCTGCCTGCCCCACACCCAGTGTAAAGGGAATTATTGTCCTGCAGAGCAGGTGACATTTCTGGGGATCTCAGTGGGAAGGAGACTCCTGAAGCTTAAGGTTGAGCTACTTCTGCCCAAAGAAATTGTCACCTGCTTAGTGAGTGCCAATCTTTTGCCTTGGTACAGGGAGCAGAGCTGAGAGAAGGTAAAATCTGAAGAAAGCTGTGGCTGTGGCATTGCTGGGAGGAACTGGGAAATCAAGTGAGAGGAGTTATAGCTTCCAAATGTGTACCGACATCCTGCTAATTCCCAGATCTCCCCCTACTCCCTCCTCTGCTGACGTTCCAGTCCCCACTTCAATACCTGCCAGGTCCTTTTAGAGAGCTGACATTTCCATTCCTGACATTTTCTGCAGCTCCATCTGGGAATTAATGTCCGGATATTAGCAGCGATGGGGCCGTTTATCATAATTAGTCTCATGAAGCTACTAAGCATCCAACTATTTTTCATCAGCGCCGAGGAAATAAACTGCAGAATCCAGTAGACGAGACGGACGATTTATTTATTGATTGATTTATTTTGGTCTGTCAGGATGCAGCTTTAAAGTTTGTCGAGATGAGCAATGCTCCTCAGAGGCAGTGATGACAGTAGGGCTGGCTCACCTTGGGTGTGCAAGTTTCAGAGAATAGGTCCCCAAACCCCCTGAGACAGTGAGGAGGCATTTCTTATCCCATTATTATCCTGTTATCCTAGGCTCTAGCCTCCTGCACTTATAAAATGACAAGATGTGACAGGTTGAACCTTGTCTGGACAAGCTCAGGAAGAGCCAGCTGATAGCCCCATGATGGCATTATGACCAAAAGCCATCTCCAGGCATGGATTTTCTTCTCTGTCAGGAACAAAGCAAGGGTGCTGTGTACCCTACAGGAGGTGGCACAGGGGCCAGAAGCTCCAGGAATCTCATTTGGCTGGGTGTACATGGTTATGCTTGGACTTTAAGGCTAAGCAGAGGATGCTGCAGGCAGCACGTGTCTGTCACCTTCCAGAGGTGCCTGGGAGCAGATGAAGCCGTTTTCTCACTTGTCGTCCCAATTGGAGCAAGGCGAAGTACAAGCTTGTTGTTTTCCTTCCCCAAAGGACTGGGATTGAAGGGCAGGGAAGCAAAGTGCCACAGACAGATCTCACGCTGTGTCCACTACAAGCAGGGGAAGGTTCTTTGGAAGGGTACTACGGGGTGGATCCTACCGCTGCCAGAGAAGGTGGCTAATGCTTGCTGTGCTCTCAATCTTAATTTTGGGGGGCCAGTGCAATAGATTGTCCATGTTTCTGTGAGTTTGGCTCCAGCTCCCTGCTCTCCAGGCATAGCTCATGCCTGAGCTGCTGAAATCTAACAAGGGTTGTTATCTATCCTGATGGCTACTACTCAGGGCAAGGAGCCTGTATTGATTTCAGGAGCTCTTCTACCATTTTGCAAGCTTCAGTGACCTCCTTACATGTTCTGAGTGGGATGAGATGGGAGATCCCTGGCAGGGTCATCTGCCCTGCACCACACTGCTCCGCATGGCTCGTAGCCCATCTGCCTGAGAGTGAGGATTACAATGCTTTGTGGAGCTTCTGCCCAGAGTGAGGCATGAAGGGCTTCTGAATTCAGTGTTGCTCTTCTCTCTAACCCCATAAAACCCCACAAAGTCTTGCTACATCCCACACACCTCAGTGCTCACCTGCAGCAAGCCCACCTCCTCCCTGCAGGCTGATTATCAAGAGCTTTCCATCCTGAGGTTTGCTATGCAAACATCAAACATTTGTGTTTAAATATTACACTCTTCTGCTGATGTGAAGCTAGTAATTACAGCCAGATGGGACCTGGCTCACAGGCAGACACAGGGCCCACACGCTGCTCAGTGGTGCCTTTTTTTTTTGCAAAACCATGTGGCCCACCACCAGCAGATATATCAAAAAAGCTGAATGCAATTAAAAACAATGGGGAAAAAAAAAAAAAAGGCATTCTAAATATATCGTGCAATGTATTCCAGGTGAGCACTGAATGTTCTGGCTGCAGTGCCTGGCAGCCCTAGTACTATACATGGGACATGATCCAAGCCATCGTGCTCAAGCCATACATCCCTCTGGGCACAGCCTGGTGATGACATGCACTGATTTGGTGTCAGCACCTCCTGCAGCACCAGCAGAGTCTGATCCTGCAAAGCCTTCCTCAGCTGAGGAAGAGCTCTTTTTGCACAAGGGTCTGATTCAGCCCACGCTCTAGTCCATCAAAATGGACCACCCTATAAGGGTGTCACAGTCCCAGGGCCACCCTGCTGCTGGCGTGAGCTTAGAGCTGCTGCTGCCTCCTTGGCTGCTCAGTGGAGGGATCACCTTCACTGCACAAGCCTGCACACATTTTTGCCTTGCACAAGCTACCCAGGGTAGGAAACACTTCATTTGCTATCACCTCCAGGACTTCAGGTCTGCTTCTATTCAAGGCAAAACAAAAGCATTGCAGTGAGTGGTGGATTTTTTTCCCCTGGATCATAGCCCACAGTCCATATTCACATTCCACATCTGATTGTGTTTTTAATAGATAATCCTCTCCCCATTGCCTTTCCCCTACACATCAACCAAAAGGTGAGCAGGAACATACCAGTTTAAGCAAAATGGCCCCACTGTTTGTCTTACCCACCAACTGTGTTGTATAAACACACACCATAAAGTGCCCAGGAAACAATTCCCTCCTTGCCCCTCACACCTGATTGAGTTCCAGCAGTAACAGTGATGCAGGTAACAGCCACCATTGTTGCCTGAAAGAAGGGCTAGAGTTAGCCCATCACACACAGTTTAAGTAGCCCCAGAAACCACTGCAGGTGATGCCATTACAAGCTATAAAGGCTACAGCCCTTCCTCTGCAAATCAATCCAGCTCTGTGGCTCACCCTCTGTTTCACTCTCAGGATGCTTCCAAGCCAAGCAGTGCAAAGCCAGAGCCCAATTTCTGTCCAGACAATCAGGGATGTTTAATTCCTCAGGACAGCTGCTAGGATATATCCTCCATGTTGTAATAGTCAGCGTTACACATATAGCCATGGATGCTCACCCATCCATCTGCAAATGGTGTCCCACAGCCAGCCTGCCAGACAGGAGCCAGCAGCTCTGGTTGCAAGGAGAGGAAAGTAAAAGCAGAAAACAGGAAAAAAAAAAAAAATCATTGCTTTGTGAGAAACCATAGAGCCGTAGCAAACACATGCTGTCATTTGAGACAAGGGCCAAGCCCTGATAGGTTTCCCTGTTGGGGAAATCAGGATCAGCCCTGGTGGGAGGCAGAGAGCCTTGATCTCACTTGTCTGCCATCTCTCTGGGGTCTGCTTCTCCCTCCTCCTGTGCTCTACAGGTTTCTAAATCCCCAAGTCTTCCTCAAAGGACCATGAGTACAGCTTTCCAAGGAAGCTTGCTTCTGATGTCATATACCCCAGGAGAGCGTTATCTGCTGGGAAAAGAAGGGAAAGAACAGGAAAAGAAGGGAAAGAACAGGAAAAGAAGGGAAAATAAAGGAAAAGGAAGGACTCAATGTCTCTCTGCTTTCTACACCCAAGAAGCAGAGCTCTGGCATACCATTACCAACCCTTGTTTCTGCAGTAACCTTATCCAGCGCTGCATGGGTCTGTGCAAGCTCTGTTGTACTACTGTTGCCTTAATGAATAATGGATCCCCCTCCACCTACCCTCTCCTCTTCCCTGTTGGATCTCATTTCATGTTGTATGAAATGGTATGTTTGCTGCTTCCCTGGGGTTGATCTGAACATTCTGATTCCCATCTCCAGTTCCCCCTCTTCCCAGGATGTGAGTGTAACCCAAGAGGGCCCTGACTGGTGAGGGCAGAGCCCGTACTGAGGTCACCTTTGGCCCCCGGCTTGCCTTCTGCTAGGAAACAGTTGATCTCTGATATTCCTAGAAACCTGTAAGTTCTCCTTCTCTTCTGGAATTTTCCATTTTAAAGACTAAAGTTCCAGGAAAAAGATTCTGATTCTAAGAAGTCTCTGTGCCTAAAAGAATTATATCTACAATTCTACACGAGCTTGGGCCACAGAACATTGGGGGTCATTTCTACAGTGCAGTCTGAAGAATTTAATTTCCTTTGTTCTTGGAAATACCCAGCTTTATTGAGCTTTATCTGGTAAAGTGCAGATAAATATGTTTTTATTCTCCTTCAGAAGCCACAGGCTCAGCAGTGAGGTAGCCCCAGTTTTGGCATGGAATATGCTGTGGCATTTAGCAGCATCATGGGTGCCTCTTGCCTTATGTCCTGCTGCAGTAGCACCATGATCCAAAGTGAGGATTGGTTAAATTCAGATAAATCTGTTTTGAGTGGTTCGTAGCATTTTTAGGTTTGTAGACATTAAGGTCTGTCAAAGTTGTGTTCTGATCCCAGTTTCCCAGTCTTTGTCCTTTAGTCTTATCACTCCAGATTACAGGAAGCACCAAGTTCACATGTCCTTCTCTGCAGCTGTACCTTACCACTGTGTCTTCTGGCACCCTCACAAGCCCAGTTTTTAATCTCTGCCACACTCACTTGGTGTTTCTGCCCCTGCAGATCCACTGACTTTGGGGGTTTCCATGAGGATAGCCTGTGCTTAAAAAAGAACTGTGAGGATCTGAAAATCAAAGGCAAGGATGTCAAAAACCTGCAACCAAGAGAGTGGAGTGCAATATAGGTAAAAGTGTAGTGAGGGAAGGGAAGGGAAGGGAAGGGAAGGGAAGGGAAGGGAAGGGAAGGGAAGGGAAGGGAAGGGAAGGGAAGGGAAGGGAAGGGAAGGGAAGGGAAGGGAAGGGAAGGGAAGGGAAAGGGAAGGGAAGGGAAGGGAAGGGAAGGGAAGGGAAGGGAAGGGAAGGGAAGGGAAGGGAAGGAAGGGAAGGGAAGGGAAGGGAAGGAAGGGGAGGGAAGGGGGAGGGAAGGGAGGGGAGGGGAGGGGAAGGGGAGGGGAGGGAGGGGAAGGGAAGGGAAGGGAAGGGAAGGGAAGGGAAGGGAAGGGAAGGGAAGGGAAGGGAAGGGAAGGGAAGGGAAGGGAAGGGAAGGGAAGGGAAGGGAAGGGAAGGGAAGGGAAGGGAAGGGAAGGGAAGGGAAGGGAAGGGAAGGGAAGGGAAGGGAAGGGAAGGGAAGGGAAGGGAAGGGAAGGGAAGGGGGTCCTCAGTGAGAAACCCCACCGCCAGAGGCCTTTGGAAAGATACCAGATCAGTTCCCTGGGAACTAAAGCTGCCCCTTGTTATTGACAGCAACAGGAAAAACCCACAAGTGTCATAATTCAGGCTACCACTACTGTCTTTTCCTCTTGGCTGAATGGAAGAATCAAAGAGAAGAAGCTTTTCATGCTCTGTGGGTAGCAGGGTATCTCCTTGCCCTCAGCTCAAGAGGTTGCAGGCTCTGTGCTTTTGCATCTGGATGGTCAGTTCCCATGGCAAGCCTTGTGTCCTGAAATTTAGAAGCTAAATCATCCTTTTACTGCTTTTTAAAAATTAAAGAACAGTTGAAGTTGGCAGGAGCCTCTGGAGACCTCATCCAACCACCTGTCTCAAAGAAGAGCCAGCTCAAGCAGGTTAATTTGTACCACATCTCATCAGGTTTTGAGTATCTTCAAGGATGGAGACCCCCTCAGCCTCCCTGGGCAGACAGTTTCAGTATTGGATTACCCTTCTGGTGAGGTTTTTTGTTTAAAGTTTAACTCAACAACTCTTTGACAAAAGGGACTGTAATAAGTGACTGTTATAGAACAAAACACGCATATACACATGAATTTGCCCAAAACAATCTGGTTGCAGCAAGTTTATTGTTAATTCCACAGCTGAGCCATTTTCCAGAGGACCCTCATTCATCCCACGCACAGGACTGACTTTGCACTGTTAGCAAGAAGTCTCACAAGGCTTTTCCACAGTGTTGTTTAGTGCACGAAGCCCGAGGCAGGATTTACTGCACATTATTCAATTTCTGCTAGGGAGGTAGGATTATTAGTCTCCTAAAAAGCTTTTCAATTGAGTTCACTAAAACAGCTGAATGTTTCAAAACTGGTAATGATTTTAGCTTTGCAAGTCCCCTGCCAGAGGATGGGTCTATGCTATGGATGTTTTACAGAGGACAAAGCTTGAGCCCAGAAGGGCTAAAGGGATAGGGGGATGCATGGACACACCAACAATTAGGACATTACAGAGCACTTAAAGGTGTAGCAACTTCCCTTCAGGTCAAGAGGCTTTAATAAAGCCAGTGTCCCATGGCAGACCAAGCTGCTGCACAAGGAGCAGCTCAGTGCCTGGGTGGCAGTGGCAGGGTCTGTGCTTGCCCTGTACCCAACATTGCTCTGCCTTAGTGTGCTCACCACACCAAGTCATTTCCTGCAGCCCATGGCCAAAGAGGGGTTGGGCTGTAGGAAAGAGGTAATCGGTCAATTCAAATTAAAAGAGGCTGAGACTGTCCAGACCTGGGTCTAGGCAAGTCTGGCTCATGCTAGCCTAAGCACTTTGCATTTGAAGGGGGAAAGCTGAAAATAAAGAAAGCACCTTGACAGTCAAGCTCAGGCAGACAGGTAGCACAAAACATCTGCCATGTGTCCTGCTGGCCCCAGGACTGGAGACCTGTAGCCTTTGTCACACAGGTGGTGGCTAATCCTTCTCCCACAGCTGTTTCTATAATCCATGGTGGCACTAACCCTCTTGTCTATAGTCCAAGGAACCTTTTGTCTTCGAACCAGAGACCACTGCAGAGACCCTTTTTCCTGATTGCCCCTAGGAGGGAGATTTGGCTTTTGTTTGAGTGAAGGCTTTCCTGGTTCAGCATGGGAGCGGGGAACAGGACACATGTTCCAGGAATTAAATCCACGGCAGGAACTGGAAAGATTCTAGTCCCCTAAAAGCTGATCCACAATGCAAAGCAGGAGGGGAAAAAGGAAGGAAGATGGACAAAAAAGACTTTGCAAGGAGCAGACCAAAGGCAAGTCTGAGTTTCACTGTCTATGGAGGAAAGCAGAGCCACCCCACTACCTCCCTCCATTTCCCAGCCCTTCCCTCTTACAAGCTGCAAGTCCCTGGGAGGCCCCTAATCTGCTTTGCTGTACAAAAGACCCAGTCTACTGGCTTTCCTTTTCTTTTTGCCTATTTAGAGTTGAAGTGGGGATCAGTTTCCAGGCACGAAGGCGAGGAGGGGGAAGGAGCAGCATGCAAGGGGTCTCTCTGCAAAACAGATCCTGTGGAGGGCAAAAGCTCAGTGGTTTGGGGTGGGCGGGGCACACAGGGACACGGGGTGTCAGGAGTTTTCAGGATGCTTGCTTTCTAGTTACTGAGCTTTTCTGGTGTGCTTGGGTATCACAAGCAAACCGATGGAGAAGATAACTCCTTCTATCTTTTGTTTTACTTGTGAAACAGGATCTCCAGTCTCTTGATCATATTCAGAGAATTTTTCTGCACTGCTTCTGGCAACAATTCAGCCTACCTGTCCAGGACTCCTACCCAATGCTAGATGAGGTCTTGTCAGTGCTTCGCAAATGCTATTAATAATTTCCTGCTTCTACTGGCAATATCCCAAATCCCTCGGGTCTCGTTCGCCTTTTTGTGCCTTTAGCTCATTGGTGGTTCATAATCACCCATGACTGCTACAACGAAGTTCACCTCCTCCTCAGTCATGTCCAACTGACACACTCCCTGTCTAGCACAAAAAACCCCAACCCTGTGATTAGTCTTGCATTTCGTGCTCTTGAATTTCAACTCATTCCTGCGTCTCCGTGCTCAAGGTTGTCTGCTGCTTTCTGTTTGATCTCCTGTCTCCTCTGCATTCACAATGCCTCCCCCTTCTGCGTCATCAGCTGGCTTAACCTAAGCGCTTCCACTTCTTATGACAACATCATTCATGGAGAGAATAAACAAGATCAATCCCAGGATCGATTCCAGAGAAACTCCGGTGGTGAACTCTGTCTAGCCTGCTACTGCCTCTGTCCAGAGGTACAGCTTCTGTGCCCGACTTCTATTTCTTCCCACTAATCCCATCATCTTCAGTTTAATTAGTAATTTCCCTGTCACTCCATTGAGCACAGCTTGGTGCATTTGTCTAGAAATTTGTCTAGATGAATTGAGATGAGCAGGCTGTCTCGGCCGAATGCTTTCCATGGCCTGCCGAGCTGGTTCTGCTCCAGCTGTTTAACTGAGCTGGCCTGCAAGTTTTGTTCCAGGTCTTTGCATGCTACTGACCCATCCTACAAACTCCCCACGTCCCACAGTAAAAACATCAAACAAACCAGGAATGGGTACTACATTCACAACATTCAGTGTGGTTCTTTCTCTTCTGCAAGAGGCTCTGCCTCTGGAAACCTTGACATCACACCTGCATTTTGGCATTTTGGTTTGTTTGGAGACCAAACAAATACCTGCTTGTCCTGGCTGTAACACATCAACATATCTGGCTTCTGTATCTTAATTTGTTATATCATTCAGGCTTTGTACTGTCATTCTCCATCTTGCATGTTGACCCTACACCCAGCATCATCATCCTCTTCAGACTGACTGGGAGCCCCATCATGAACATCTTTGCTTCCCAATAGAGCCACTGTGCTGAGTGGATGCCTGACTGATATTTTCCCTAGTGTCATAACAGCCTTTGTTAAGATTTAGGTCAGCCAGTTTGCTATGTTGTCCATACTGCTTCCAGGTTTCTAGAGTATTCTGGATTTGTCACCAAAACTGGTAGGGGAGGACATGAATCCAGTTGGAACTGAATTTCCCAGAGCTGAACTCATCCTTTTCAGGATGAAAATACATCCCAGATCCAGTTCTCATGGGTTCAGGGAGCTTTAAGGTTTTGCATTAGCTTTGCTAAATGCTGTGCTGGGGGACCTGGCAGTCCCTTCTGACCCTCAGGCACTGGGTTACAGATGTTCCCACTGCAATCCAGGCCTGTCAGAGGCAACTTTGATGCTCACTGGGAGTGGACCAGATCCTCTCTAGTGCAGACAACACTAGGTCTAGAAATAAGGCATCTTTTCTGTGCCTTCATCTGAAAGGCAAATAACAAAGCCTGTGGAATTAAATTGTAAAAGCCTCTCTGTCAAGCTACTAAAAAACCAGTTTTCCCCAATTTAATCCAGCCTGCCAGGGTACTGGGATCCCCAAGCAGGGAGAAGTCCATCCTCAGTGAAGGGAGATGAATGGACTCTAAACAGAGGGATGAGCAGACTCCTTGTGTTGTAGAGGAGGATGGGACAGATCCCACAGCCTGTAAGGGGCAGATTGGACAGACTCCCTGGAGGGTCACCGCTCTGTGTTAATCTTTGCAGGAGATTCCCTGTGTCTCCAGGGAAGGGTGTCGCTTTGCTCCCGGTGCCTCCCGGGATGCTGCCGGCTGTCAGGGTACCCGGCTTCCCCGGAGACCGTGCCGGCTGCTCCCAGCTCACCTGCCCTGCTGTGAGCACCAAAAGCGAAGCCAGAGCCTCACCATGCTGCCCTCTAAAGCCTCTGTCTTGCGGTGGAAATAAATTGCCTCAGATTCCCGTAACTCAGGCAGAAAACCCAGGCCCCTTGCTGATAAAACCAGGCAGCCTGGACAGCGTTGCCCTGGCAACCTGCACTTTCTTCCCCATCCTTTTGTTCGGCCTCGGACCCAGACTTTTGTACCCAGCCATAATGGGGCCAGACTCTTGGGATGTTTACGGGGTGAGGTGAGAGGAATTTCATTCAGCCGTGTCTTGCTTGGCCCGTCTCCTTCCGCAGGGTGAGGGAGGAATGTTATTGACCAAGGCCCCATGCAGCGACCGAGGCACTAAAGAATGGCACTTTAGACTTTCCGACAAAGAAAAGAAATTCCCGCCCTCCCCCATGCAAACATACCCCCCTGCCCCAATTCGCCTTTTGTTTCCTTATTTCTCTTTTGGTAACTTCCCCGCTCACCCGCTCCTGCCCACAGCTGCTCTCACCAGGCACAAACAAAACCCTTCAGCGTGCCCCGTGCCCCGGGTGCCTGCCAGCTCCGAGTTGCAAGGCATTCAGTAATCCTCCTGGATCCCTATCCTCTGAGGCACCTTGACAATAAAACAAAGCTGGATGTGTACTGAGTTTGCAGTAGCAGGAGTGATGTGTGGCTGAGGCCAGGGCATGGAGCAGCCAAGCACAGCAGGGAGCTGGAGCAGGACCCCAGCCCACGCTGAGACCCTGCCATGCTCAGTCCCTCGGCCTCTGGTTCAGGCTGGAAAGGGTTAAGCACACCAGGTCCAACTGCCTGCTGAGAAGACAAAAGTCTGCCTTGACATCCAATATTGAAGCTCCCAGGGACACCACTGAGGAATTCCCATTAGCTGGTGTTTGTGGAAAGCCTTATATCAAATGCCAAGGACAGCCAGTTTGCTTTCCTCGTGCCAGTGACTGGGAGAGCTGCAACACCTTCCTGGCACTGCATTTCAGGGAAGAAGCAATGCAGACAGAGACCAAGTGGTGCCTTTATGGAGGAAAGGCAAGCAAATCTTTCCGCTTGTCCCCCTGCACAGCTGGCAGCTCCAGCAGTGGCCAAACCACCCTGGAGAAACTCTAGCCTGACTTGACCAGACATGTGCCTGGGTTCAGGTAGCTCATTTCAGAGGAGGACCCGATATCACCACTCTCTTCCTGACCTTCAGACTTCACAGTGTCTTGGGAGAAGTCAAAAAAATCCACAATTTGAGCAGAAGACTCTGAGGACCCGTTACTAGCAACGCAGTTGTGTTTCCCACTCACCCTGCCCCACTCTGCTCTGGTTTCAGGGCACCTGTGCAAAGCCAAAGGCATGGGCAGAGATGGGATGCTGGGAAGGATGGGCACTGGGTTTTGTCCAGTTCTGCTGGGGGCATAAATAGAAGATAAAACCCAAGTTGGTGTTTTTGGAGTGGATAAGGACCCCTTGAGAAGTGAGTGGCTCCTGCTATGGGCAGCGTCCCAGTGCTTGGCCATCCTGGGGATCTCTGCCCAGCAGAGAAGAGCCTGAAACTTGTATCAGAGACAATGAATGTCTTATGGATGGTAAGAGGCACTGCCAGAAGCTTTTCTGTAATCCTGAATGGTTTGTTATGGTATTGCTCTCTCCCAGCTGGATTACCTGATTAAAAGTGAGCTCATGCATCATAGCCTTTCACTTCAGCTGCCGCTGCAAGAAGATGGAGAAAAAAGATCCAGACACCAGTTTTCCTAACACTTGTCTTTGAGACCCTTACTCTTCCATCATGCACACTTAAAATTAAAAAAAAAAAAAAAATTGACAAATCAGCGAATAGATTTAAAAATTGATTAGTGAGCTGGACAGCAGAGCGGAGAGGCGACACAGACGATGGAGGACCAGAAGACACCTTCTCCTGGGACTGTCGCCAGCAAAAACTAAAGCCCAGGGTATGCCCAGTTGGCTCTTGACAAAGGACTTGCACCATTTCAGTGCTGCTTGCCTCAAAGGCATGAAAACCCAGTGAAAAACTAGGCTGGGAACCAAGAGGAAGCAAAATGCAGACCAGCCATGAATAATGGGGCAAATGTGTCAACGCTAACAGAAATACACAGCAGCCCTTCCCATTGTCCAGACTTGGCATGGTCTTTCCAAAAGCTGCTGCTGAAGTGAGCCTTCCTGGATCAAAGAGAGTGTGCCTGCAGGCGTGATCCCCAAGCTGGGTTTGATTTACGTGTTTAGGGTTAGTGATTCAGCCACAATGAGGGATCACACACTGGAGACACTCTCCCATTGCTCCTCCATCACCTGCACCTCCCCCACGCCAGCCTACTGACCCCCTCATTTTTGGGCAGGTTGCCTCAGCATTGATTTTTCTTTTCAAAAGCACTTCAACTTGAAGTGCTGAAAATGGCTCCTGAGCAACCCCGAGATGTGAAGCCAAACTGAAAAGGTCCCTTTTCTTGCATTTGCAGGAGTGTTAGCATTCATGTTTTTTTATGTTTCCATGTCACGGGACAGAGTAGAGGTCAGGACAGGCAGGGGGAAGCAGGTTTACGTACACTTACAAACAGATCTCTGTTATGAGGTGTGGCAGGAGAAAGCTGCTTGTGGACCACAAGAAGGAACAAGGACTGCAGTTCTCACTGCTGAGGATAGAGGAACTTGGGCAACAAGAATAGGCCTGAAGCAGCTGAACAGGGAGAAAGTCTCTGGTTAGGTGTCCCTGCTCCCCCGGTCCGCCTTCATCACTAGCTGCATCAACACTGAGGATACCAGTTTTGTTCCTACGTAGTTCACAGCAATCTTCAGAGGGTTACAGAGTCCCTTTGGGGTCTCAGTGAGAAGATGTGGTACAATGTCTTTAAATGGTGCCTTCAAGAGCAGCTAATCAGGGACATTGGAACTGTGGGAGTGGGAATTTTGTCAGGCTGGCACAGGAAAAGTTCTGCCACTAATGTCTCATCAAGCCAACGCGGGCTTAACCTGTCAGGCAAAACAAGAAGTGGTAGAGACAGAGTACCAGTTAATAGGCTTTAGGACATACAAAGCAGCAGGAAACCCATTTTTCTCCAACCACCCACATCCCATACGGATGTAGCTTTGAGAGTTTTTTTCAGCTTTGTGTTGGTGGAAACAAAAGCAAGTCCCTTCTGCAACCCATTTGAGCAAGAAAAATGAGATAGAGGCTCCTGGGGAGGCTTGTTTTATCAGAGATGCTGGTGCTGAGGGGGTAGTATAGAGACCGATGAAGTATGAATGGTGCACTAAATTTGGGGCTCTCAGGGATGTCTCAGACAGGACAGTGACAGCATTGCATTTCCTCTTGCCTTGATCCAGGTGGGTTTGTCCTGTCATTGCCACAGACTGTTGACAAAAGGTTAGCTGTAATGCTGCCCCCCTCTTTTTAAAGGGCAAATCAGTGCCAGTTTGTCACAGCAGTGAACTTTCTGCATCCAGCCTTGCCCAAAAGTTCCCAGGAGAAGTACGAGACACTTCCTCTCCATGGGGCCTGCAGCAGATGTTCAATGCAGCCAAAGCTAACTTGTTTGTAAATCTGATGAAGTCAAGTTGGGTTTTTCTCCTGTTTCAAATATTAGGTACTTTGATGTGCATAAAACACCTTGGATGACCTGTAAGTCAGAGACTTTTGCCTGGAAATACTTCCCTGGGATCACTTCTAGAAGAGAGAGAGAGAAGGGGAGGAAGAGAGAGAGATATTTTTTCTGAAGTTCCCTTTTAAAAAGCAATCTATAACTTCAATTTTCAGATCAATGTTAAAAAAAAAAAAAACAAAAAACCAAACAACAAAAAACCCTAACTAAAAAAAATCTATCAAATTATTCTCTTCCTACATTCTTCTGACACTGCTTTTCTCAGCCCTCTCCTCCTCCCAGCCTGTTAGCTGTAGGAGCATTGCAGGGTGCTCAAGGTGACAGGACATGATTTGATTACAGCAGCTGAGCTCTGAGTGCCATCAGTTCCTGCCTTAACCTGCTGTTGGGGGGGAGCACAGCAGCTGTGTTTGCCCTCCAAAGGTGGGGTTCTTTTGCATTGGTGGGTGATAGGAGATGGAGTTTGCTATGAAAGGCGAACTGTTGGTGTCATTTTTAATTAATTTGAGTTTTGTTAGTGAAGCAACAGAAAAAAAATGGCAACCAAAGACAGAGCAGCTGAAGAAATTCCTAGATTTGCTTTTTCTGTCTGAAGAGCAGAGACAGAAATGTAAAGGGGATCCAACAAATGGAAAACACATCAAGATGAAGCAGAAACGGTGTCAACTTTCCAGCAAATTACACACTCAGCGTTTAGAGACCACAACTCTGATTTCCAGTCCTCTGGGATATTCCAGCACATTGTCTTCAAGCTGGCTTCCTCATTCAGCTGCAGTTGGGTCTGATGGCTGGTGTGGGCTTCAAAATGGTGAGAGACTAGTATTAATAAAGGCAACAGCCCCCCCACCCCCTAGCTGTATTTTAGGAATGGCCTTTTGCTGGACATGGCACATTGTTTCCCTTCTACAACCATCCATCAAGGACAGTTCATCTCAGACTCCGATAAATCCTATTATTTCAGCTGCACATTTCCACTGCCTCCAAATCAGCAGCTGATGATATGCAGAGTGTTGCAATAAATGTTTATGGCTCTGCTTCTCCTCAGCCTTTAATTTCAATGGTTTGATGTTGATCAGCCCCTTGAACAGCCGCTCGTTCCCATCATTACTGATGTGTGCAAACAGCCCGCGCCAGGGACCAGCGCCAGCTCCGCTGCCGCGCTGATCTTGGCTTGTTAGAGGTGTTTCCAGATATGATCTTATAACTCATGGAAACTAATGGTTTCCTCCAGCCCTGAGTTAGCATCCTCTGCTATAGCACAAGCATATGCTACAGGAGGTGTTTATGCATGGCTGAATGCCCTGGCTGTACACATGGCTGGGGATTTTATTAAAACCTATACCCACCTCGGTGTTTCTGGGCAAATTCATAGCCGAGGCACACTGTCAGTTTAGGAACTACACACTGGCTGTGAAAGCTGGTAATGAAACATTCCCCCAAACCAGCGAGCGGCTGTTTCCCTGCCAGCCTCCTGCCTTTGCCCACGGAGCAGACAGATGCAGGAGAGAATGCTGCTGCTCTCCCCTGCCTGAAGTGTTGCAAAGGCCAGAGGATGCTGCCCTGGAGGTGAGGACCTGCTGGTGTGAGCTGCTGTGCAAACATCTAGTTTTTGCCCCATTTTGGACGCAGCCAGTCCAGCTATGAACTCTTGGTACAGATTTGGGGCAAACAGCCTGTGCAGTGAGTCCAAGTCCTTGTACAGATGCCAGTGTGGACTGGGACCCCAGCACTGACCATGTCTTGTGCCCCACTGTGGACAAGGTCAGGTTTTCTCAGCCACACATCTTACCAAGACACACAAGTCAAAGTTCTAGGCCACCATGGTAGCCAAGTTGACAGTGTTTCATAGCTCCATGGAGACAACAGCTCCGAAGCCCAGAGCAACAGCAAAACCTGTGGGACCTGAATTGGAGGCACTTCAAGGCTGCTGAGGACCAGGACAGTGCTTATGGGGAGGAGGAGACAAAAGGTACATCACCAAGTTTGCAGGATGTGTTTGGAGTGGGGGATGCTGCAGCTCCTGGCAGAGTGGCCCCTGTGTGACTGGGGGTTAGAGTTTCTTGGAAGATGCTCCAATTCTGATACCACCAGGGGTGTCACTGTGCAGGTATCATGACTGAAGGTCTTGCTCAGAGATTGTGCAGGAGATGGACCTGTGCTCTGTAACAGGCTCAAGGCTGTGGCTGATGGACAAGGGACACAAGAAATAGTGGTTTCTTCACACTGTAGCACTTTGCAGGTGTCCCTCCAGGAGAAGACACAAGTCCAAAAAGCTCAGTTGTGCTGGGATTTTACGGACATGAGCCCACCAGACCTCAATGCTTGTAGGGACAGAGGTATCAGGTGACTGCAGCCAGGGACCACATCTGTCCCACATCCCCACCATGGGGGTCTGACTTGCACCTGCAGCTGTGGCAAAGCTGATGCTGGGAGACTCAGACATGAGGATGCAAGGGAGGACCAGGAGCTGGGGATGGGTGACACCTGCAGATGTGATGGTGACTCCACCTTGAGTCAGGAGTGATGCCCTTGAGGAGTAGGAGGAAGGTTCAGGACAGATATACCTGCTGGCCCAAGCCTGAGGAAGGGGAGCAGAGAAGATGAGCTGGGGCTCTGCTTGCCAGAAAAAAATGAAGTTCACAGCTCACTTGTCAACACGGAGAAGGGAAGGGGGGGGCTTCCTGGGAGCGGGATGGAGCCCGGGAGCATGGGTCGTTAGCCTTCTGCTCACATCGGCAGGGGAAAGCAGTTTCATTTGCTGGCCTGATTGGACTGATGAGATTTCCATATTCTTCATTAAGGGGCTGCCAGCAAGCGCGGCTGGGCTGCCATTTCCCATTACTCACAGCCTATCCATTATGCAAAAGGCGAAAGGGAGAGGGATGAGCCCGTGAGCCCAGATAGCGGCTGTAATGATCCTGTCAGCCTCCCCGGCACCGCGGAGAGGGGAGCCCAGGGTGCTGCAGAGCCACCTCGGAGCGCTGCCTGCCTCCTTCCCTGCTTCCCTGCCTGGGCACGTGCTCTCTACGGCAGGTACCAAGCTGGTGGCATCAGGCTCCATGTCTTATCCTGCCCTCTCCATGGCCAACATCAGCTCTCCTGCCCTGCCCCACGCTCAGCACTGCAGCTGGGGAACAAGGTGAGGCAAGTCCCACTGCAGCAAGGCCACTGCAGAGGGAAGGGAGGATGAATTACCAGCCCCAGGATGTGCCCACCGGCCTCCCAGCCATCCGAGGGGGCTGCAGGAACCCCTGACCCCCAGCCCCTTTCCCATGGCAGATGAAGTGGGGTTGCCTGGTGCTCCACGCATCCCTGGTGCATCAGGATGGGGTGACAAGGAGCAAGGTGAAAAAGCCTCCTTTGGTCATGGCAGGATAGAGGGCGGAGGCAGGTCCATCTGCACCCCATTGACCCCCAGGTGGGCGCTGCTCCTGCCTGGGGGCTCTCATCACACCCCATGGGAGCTCCAAGCCTTCAGGCTTGGCACCCTACTACTCCCTATCCCTCCCCAAGGATCACAGGCCATGTGTGGAGCTGTTTGATGGGGCTCTGTGCCCTTTGAAGGCAGGGATGATGGAAGGATCATCACCTGAACCTGGATCCACCCAGAGAGAGCCTGTGCTAGGGGAGATCGGGAAAATTACCCCTCAGCCCCAGTATTGAGCTGGGTTCCTGCAGGGAGGTCTCGGAGCCGGGAGCTCTTCCCAAGGTATCTGTCATGCCTGACCTCAGCTGTCACCAGCAGGCAATTATCTCAGTGCTGAGAGATCACGGTGGGGATGCAAGGACCCAGCTCTCTTCCTGCCTCCCCTTCAGCTCCCTTTTCCCCATCTCGCTTGCCACAGTGGTGCAGGCAGCAGGAACCTTCCATCGGACGGAGGCCGCAGGAAAGGCAGCCCCTTGGAATGCTGGCTCCATCCTGGGTTGTGGATGGAGCTCCCTGCCTTGCTCCTGCCTCCCTGGAGATTGATTCACGGCATGGGGAGAGGGATGGGGTGCCTGCACAGCCTCTCGGTGCCTTTCAGCCGTATTTCACAGAATTGTTTACGAGTCTCGCCTCCCTGGAGGGAGTGTGGGTCAGCTCCAAGTGAGGCTGCTACCGGCAAGGCTGTGCTTGGAGGAGGATGCCAAATGCCCAGACGCTGGAAGGAACAGGAACACGTGTCAAGGGAGAGTTTCCATTTATTAGTGACAGTAACCTCAGCAAAAAATAGCCTGGTCTTTGTCACATCTTCATCCCTTCAGTGTCTCTGCGGGGCACAGGCAGAGTAGCTCTAATTGCTCCCAGGTGCGGGAAGCAGAGATCAGAGCCCAGCATCTCTCTCCTCACCCTCTCAAGCTTCCTTCTTGCCTTTTTCTCTTCCTCTCCACCCTTTTCTCCACCATCCCTCTTTTATCTTTCAGCACCAATATGACCAGCATACGTGCCTGTCTTTACTGCTCCTTCCCTGCCCTTCATCCCTGCCTATCACCTTCACACACCTTCAGAGGTCTTGGTCTTGGTGCTAGGTCCCTGGGAGGCTGTCCCCTGACTTCCTGGCCACTTTTGGGGAATGCCATGGCACAGGCTCTTGTCCATTCCCTGTGTGCAGGCAGGAGGAGCACACCAAGAGGGACAGGCAGGGGCAGCACCTGCTGCCCCACGGTCAGGCCCTGGCTTTGGGGTGGGAGAGCCACTTGAGGGGCACAGGGACAGAAGGGTTAACTGTCCCTGGTGCGGTGCCATCGCTGGGTGCCCATCAGCTGCCCCGTGTTGCACCAACAGCGGGCACTGAATCCCTTCCTTGTTGGCAGCGCTCCAGCCTGGCGGAGGAAGCTGCTGAGAAAATGCAATTACAGCAAACAACAGCCACACGCGCAAGCGCTGCAATCCACACCTGGCACTAATTAACTTAATTAGCCCTTAATGAGCTACACTGGTCGGAAGACCTATTTTTACTTAATTATCCCCTAATGTGCTTGGCAGAAAGTGGGGGCCCTGATGGATGGAGAGGTTTACCTGGCTTCCTCTACTCCAGCAGGATACTCCATCATCCTGGCATCCCTATGATGAGCTGAGCTGCCCCTGAGTGGAGCGGGGATGAGCCTGGGATGGCTGGCAGCCTGGCACACAGTGGCACCTGCCTGGCTGATGGCAGGGTTTGCCTACGCTTAAGGAGGACCCTGTGTGGCTTGTCCCGCTGTGTCCCACCCCCCCCCAGGTCTGGGTGACGTTTAGGAGAGCCTGTGCTGGTGCACTGCTTGAATGAAGTCATGGTGCTGGTGCAAAAGGCTTTCCTGGGATGTGGTGGCCTGAAGCTGCCAGGCTGTGCCCTGCAGTTCCTGGGGGAATGGCTGGAGGAGAGGTGGTGGGCCAGGCCCAAAGCATGGAGGCTCCCCAGGGAGCATGACACACACACACACACGTGAGAGGGGATAAGCCCATTGATCCCTGAGGAAAATGGGGCTGGGAACAGCCCAGTGCCACCAGAACAGCTCTCCTGCATCCTGCACTCTCCAGCTGCAAACTAGGTGAGAGGAGCTGGTCCCAGGTGCAGGGAAAATGCTGTGGTCCCTGGATCCAGCCCTGCTGTTTCCACAGCAACCAGCATCATCCAGCCCAGCCCTGGTAACTGCAGCATCTCTGGGGGCTCCCTAAGAAAGCCTGTCCCGAGCATCTGAGTTAAAGGTGCGGGAGTCAACACCTCCAAACTGTCCTGGGGAGGCAGAAAGCAGCGTGCAAGGGCCGGCTGTGGCAAGCCAAGCAGGCAGTGACAGGGTAGGGACGGGATGGTGCCTGTCACTGGCCCTTACTCATACCATGCCTCAATGTAAAGAATTTTTAAATTAAGAGAAGAGCAGGAGCCAGGAGGGCAATGCTGCTCTCCCAGGCTTGTCAAGCCACTTCCCAGATGGATATCCCTGTAAATTATAGATCGAATCTGCCGTGCTTTCCAGCAGCAGTGGAGCACAGAGCTGATGACAGGCTTGAGAAGGAAGTGGCTGTCTCCCACAGCATGGTATGGCTGGGCACTGTGGGGTTGGTGCTCTTCTCTCACCTGCCCTGCAGTGCCACCACCAACACCATACAGCCCAGCCTGGCCTTGCCAGCAAGTGGCACCAGGCTGTGCTGAGGCAGTCGGGCAGTCCTTCCTCCTTACCCCCTCCTCATCACCTCAGCACATTCACTGAACGGTGCCGTGTCCTGATATTCCCTTGCCTTGGGTTTGGTCCCTCTGCCTTCCTTTGTTCCCAATCCCATCCCTTTGGTGGGATGATTTCCTAAAGCTATTTTAGTGAAGTTTCTCTTTTGAATTCCTTCCTTGTTAAGTTTTGCAGCCCAAACCTCAGCAAAACACTGGCTTTCCCAAGGCAGGCTGTGGTGGCGAGACATGGTGGGTCCCATGGTCACTGTCCCTGCATGTTTCCCTCAAGACTCTCTGGGCTGATGGATCCTTTTGTCTCTGACTCCTTTGTTTAACAGTTTTAGAAACAGTGAATTGGCCTTTATTGCCTTTCCTGGGTCTTAAAGGACTTTGCTGGGTGCAGGAAAGGTGTGCAGGCTTTTAGGAGATTTCTTCTGTTCTGGAATTTGGTTAATTCACCCCACTTTTCCTGGTGACTCTAGTCAGAAGTGTGAGACCCTTTATTCATACACTGAAGTGTGTTGAGTGTTTAAAGGAGAGTTTAGAAGCAGATGTTGGGGGGATCTGAGGGTCCTGGCTGCTGCCCTGGCAGCAAAGGGTCTGGCCTGTCCTCTAAGGGTATCCTGCCTGTCCTTAAGGGGATTTCTGTCCCAAAGGAACATCCTGCCCTGGATGGGACTCTTGTCCCAAAGAGGCATTCTTATCCTGGAACAGGGGATCCTGTTCCCAAGGGATGTCCTGTCATGGACAGGGGTGCTGTTCCCAAAGAACACCCTGTCCTAAATTGAGGTCCTGTGACTAAGGAACATCCTGTCCCCAAGGGTTTTCCTGACCTGGATACATGTCCTCTCTCCAAAAGGATTTCTGTTTCCATGGAACATCTTGTCTCCACGGGGTGCTCTTTCTCCAGGAGGTGTCCTGCCTACAGATGTCCTATTTGAGGTGGAGCTCCTGGCTGCCCAGCCCAGCTCCACAGGATGTTTCCCACCCTGCTCACACCAGGGCACAGCTGAGTATCCATGAACACCCTTGGCAACCCAGCTTTCCATAGGGGACCACAGCTCACCCAGCCTTGCCCTCACTGCACCCCCTCCCCACGGGCAGGGCTCCAGGTGCAGCTCACAGCAGGATTACAGCATCGCTTCCATGAAGTAAAAAGGGGTCTTGGGTCACTCAGGGGAGCCCTGCTGGGGGGATTGGCAGTCATTCCCAAAACTGGGGCTGTTAATTTGTTGTTGTGCAGAGAAAATAGGGCACCGAAGTGTGTTTGAAGGTGAGCTGATACAGATTTATTGGTGGCTGGGCCTCTTTGGGAGAGACATTTAAGTAGTGCTAAGAGGATGCTGGGAGAGGGTTTCCAGCAGTGAGATCTCTCATTTATCCCTGAAGGAGAGTGGGGGGCTCCAGCCATGCAGCCCACCTGGAAAGCACCTACCACTGCATCAGCATGGCTGTTTTAACCACAGCCTGAAGCCCCCAGCCACGTCCCCATCCCCTTCCACTCACAGCTGGGTCCAGCATCCCTGCCTTTGCCGCCTGTCTCCACCACCAAGCAGCATTTTAGCATCCAAATTCAACAGGAAGAAGCTTTTTTTCCAAAGGCACCTTGCTCCTGGCGACCCAAGGGGACAGCATCCACCTCACCTGAACACCACTGCCTGCCTCCCTGGCGGGGGAAAACCCCATGGCAGGGCTCAGGCATTGCCCTAGCTCGGGCTTTATGTTTGTCATTATATTAATCTCTCATTTGAAATGGATACAAGGAGGAAGGGGGAGATAAATTAGTCCCATTCTTCTGGGAAGAATGAAGTGACCCTGCGAGGCGAGGGACGACCGTGCCAGCCCCACCGGCCCAGGCAGAAATGCTAATTTCTCCTTTCCTCCACCAAAGCCGGAGTAAAAAATGCTAATGGGGCTGACGGCGGGCTGCAGATAAAAGTCTGTGTCTGCTCGCGCGCACACAGATGGGTTTGAGCGCCGCGATAAGCTGGCAAACAAGGTAATTAAAATAATTAAAATGCTAAACAAAGGGGAGGATGGAGACAAGCGGTACAAAGGGCTGGGAGGGACAAGCAGCTCCTGGGAAATGGTAAGTGGGTGCGGGTAAGGAGGGCAGAGGGATGGAGGTGGGTGGGCTGGGAAGGAGAAGGGCTGTGGGGTGCACCAGGTAACCATCCCATCGGGGAGCCCCATCCCTGGGTTGCAGCTGGCCTCGGCCACGGGGACATCTGCCTCTTCCATCCCCTGTCTGCCCCGGTGTCCCCTGCACAGGTGACTGGGAGCAACCTAGGAGCCCAGGAAAATTCCCACTGCCTTGGCAAATTTTTCCAGTTTAAAACAAACTGCCCCCAAAACAGGCATGTTCTGCTGCTGGAAATTGCTATCTCAAAGTCTCCCTTTTATTAACAGCATCCATTAAAATATGGAAAAAAAAAATAGTGATCTTGAAATTAAAATTAATTTTTGTTTCAGGCCAAGAGAAACATTGGATTTGAGCGAAGTAAACTTTTATTTAAAGCAAAGTCCTCAGGTGGCAGACAGCTTTCCTCTGCAAGGAGAGCTGGGGTCTGGAGCCAATCTAGAGACCTCTGTGCCTCACTGAGGCCAAATCCCAGCATCGCCAGCTGCAAATCCACACTGGTGCAGCACTTGGCAGGGATGTCCCTGATGGGCTGCCACCACCTCACAAGGTGCAGCACAGAACACAGGAACAGCCTGTGTTGCCCCATGCCAGGTTCAGAATGCCCCAAAGGAGTGCACTTCTCCCTGCCCGTGGCTGTGCATCCATCCCTGGTGCTTTCCTGGTGGCCGTGGCCCCTGGAGCGAGGAGCCTGCCAGACAGTTTTAGCAGAAGCCACAGAGGGTGGGGAAAAAGCAGATGCCCTGTGAGATGTAATGGGGGGGTCGGGGCTGAGATCCCCCCTCTGAGCTTCCTGCTGTGAAGGAGCTGTAGCCAAAAAGCAGGCTGGGGGCTGGCAGCCTGCCCGCGGTGAGCTGAATCTCCGGCTGCAGTTTGAAGCTCGCAGACAGCTATTTAACACAAACAGCCAAGCTGTTATCTTTTCCCTTAGGGCCACCATCCCTTTCGCTTCTCAAATGCCAAATTACAGCCTACATTTAATTTCAATGCCACGGGGAGATGCATGTCAAGGGAGGGCAGCTTCGTTTAAAATTAGCCACATTAGATTAGTGGTGATACAGCCAGGGAGGAGGGCTCGGAGAGAGGAGAAGTGTCCCCATGAACTTTGGGGGAATTCCTCTAGGAATGTTGAGGATTTGGGCTCCAGCAGAGCCAAGTCTGCCTCATCTGCTGCATCCCTGGCTCCAAATGGATGCTGGTTCTGGCTGGGGGTATTCCATGTTTCATGGGGTCAGGGAAGGGATCTGTGGTGCGGAAGGCAAAATGCGGAGCTGGCGCAGACAGATACAGGGCACCAAGTGTGCTTCCAGACATCAGCCATGAATTATTTGTCCAAGGGACATTTTAAAGTATCTTCAGTGAAAATAGTATACTTTTTTCTGCACAGCACACTTATGGGAGCAGGATGTGAGGTGGTGTTGGTTTTCTGACCACAGCATTGGCACTGGTAGGATTCCTGGGAGCTTTTTGCCTGGATATGGGTTGAACAAGCAAGGGGGTAAAGACCAAAGAGCCTCTGCTAGAGCACAGCTACATTCTGCTCTGGTCTGAACCCCCAAAATGATGTTTTTTGGTGGGGGGGATAATCAGAGGAGGTTGAAACCAGCCATGTGCGCATGGAAAGTGTCAGCCCAAATCTCAATTTCTTTTTCTTTACATTGAAATGCAGAAATGCTAAAATTGTGGGCAATGCTTTCATGGGGAATAGTGACAGCCAGGAAAAAAAAGAGAGAGCCCGTAATTGCAGGCTTTCACTGACAGCAAAACAACCCTTTAATAATAACTAAATACAAGGAGTGCGCAGAGAGCAATCTTCTCAGAAAGAAACAAACACTGATTTTTCTTTTTTTTTCTCCTCACCAGAAACATGTCTGCTACAAAACGGCTGGCTGGCATCACCCACATCTCCTTCAGCCCAGGGATTTAGTTTGTCCTACCAAGGATTTCCAGGTGTTCTGGTGTGTGGCAGGGCAGGATGAGCCCTGGCTATGCCCCTGTTCCCTCCACGCCTGTGCCCAGCGGTGCTGGCACAGCCACTCATGGGGGTGTCTGATGGGTTCATGGCAGGGTCCAGCATCCCTGTGCTCTGGGAACCAATCTGTTAGTTTTAATAAAGCTGTTAAAGCCTCAAAATCCCCTGGGGTAGAGCAACAAGGGATGGACATGGGCAGGGATTGGGAGCAAAGCAGAAGAAACATGGAGAAGGTCCCCAGGAAGGTCCCTGCTGGAGGGGGGGAGCGGTGCCATGGAGCAGTGCCACCCCTGTTGCAGCTCAGTGGTAACTGGCAGCCCTGTGGCACAGGGGAACTGCTCCCCATTGCACAGGTCCTTCTGTGTGTCCCCATCTCAGGGCAGCTCCTGCGGGGGTGTTCCCACACTGCCTGCACCCCTCATTCACCTCAGCTCACCCCAGGTGACACAGGGACAGTGACAGGTGACACAGTGTAGCTTCAGCAGGGGCAGAGGAGATGTTGATGGGTCTGTGGCTGGTGCCGTGTGTAATTCAGCATCTGTCTGTCACATCAAGCCAGTCCTGCAGCATTCCCAGCTTCAATAGACCCCTCTGTCCTGCTCTGCTTCACCAGACTCCCTGCTCTGCGCAGCAAATCAAACACCCTTGTTGTGGGCAGCTCCTCCCCACCCAAAGACCACCCAAAATACAATTTGCCTTGCCATGCAGCCAGCCAGCGATTTTTACAGCAGGTGAGGAAGCGGCGGAGGAAGGGGGGGAGCATGGCCAGGCAGAGCCGAGCCGCAGGGATGCTCCATCAACATGCAGAGCCACGTGCCGCTTCGACAGTGGCCGGACAGCGTCTGGCTCATCCAGACAAACTGCTGCGGGGAAAGGTGGGAATTCAGCCCCAGAAATAACGGTGGAGAAGGAATCCCCTCACCCTGAGCCCAGGACAACGGGCTGAATCCCACCTATAGGACCTGCCAGCGGGAGCCCTTTGTGGCCCTTAATTAGGCTGTGATCTAGGTGATAGCTCCGTTTGGAGGAGTGAGGACAAATCTTCGTCTTGTACAAAGCAGTGGTGCCACCCCCAGCCTGTCCCCTCCTGCTCTCTCACGGGTGGCGTTCGGGCTGGGGAGCTGCTGTGCCAGGTCTGGGCTGGCCAAGCCGCCGGGGCCAGCCCTGGTACTCAGGAATCTGCCGCCTCGTGGGGCTTCAACTAATGTGACTTGCATCTGTAATTTACTTTTAAAAGGGGATTCTTGCTTTCTCTCTCTCCACCCTGCCTGCTGGCTGCTCCTGGATTTTCCAAGCAAAGGGAAGGGGAAGAGGGGTATGAATAAAATATCATCATGACAGCTTTTATATATATATACATGAACCCGCTCTGTCAGGCTGCGAGCTTCATTTTTAAATAAGAAGCTCAGCTCCATTCCCAAGAGGCCGGGAGAACGCAGCGGGCTTTTAAGAGAAGGGACCAAAACAGAAGAGCATTTTCCTCTTCCATCACATCAGACTGGAGCTGGGTTAATTACGCTTCTCTGTCCTGATTTAAGCACGGGAGCTTATTCAGTACAACTGTTCCTTTATTAATGAATTGCAACCCAATTTTAACCAGAGGAAGCTGACGAGGAGGAAAAAAAAAAAAATTGGAAACCCTTTTGCCAGCATGCTCTGTTTGCCTCTGCCTTTCATTTACATAACTTCAAAGTGATGCATTTTTTAAACCAACCTATTTTCAGGTCTGGCTGGACTGCATGAGTGCATGGACATCCATGCGGATGTGGCATTTCTCCGTGTACGCTCACTGCTGCTGCAGGGTGCAGCAGCTCTTGGGCAGGGCTGGGATTCACCATCCTGCTGGGCTGGGACGTGGCTCTCCATGCTCTGCTGCTGCCCGAGATCCTGCTGGCTCTGGGTGAATATCACCATGAGCTTATGACCCGGTGCCAGCCAGTCCCTGCAACATATCCCGGGGTTCCAATCCTGCCCTGGCCCGTCCTCCCTAGGATGGACCAAGGGGTTCATGGAGGATACCCAGGGAGCAGGGATACATGCTGCTCCAGTCCTGTGCTGGTCCTGCACTGGCACCTCGGGGTCCCTCTGTGTCTCCCCACAGCATCAGGGGAGTCACGGGCATCGGCGGCGCCGCCACGCGCCAGGGATCCAGGGACATATGCTGCTTTTTCACACCGCGGAAACACCACCTGCTCGGCTTCCTGCTCAGCCCCAGGCAGGAAGAGAGGGGAGCCCATCACCCCAGTGCCCCCCAGCATGTCCCCACAGCCTCCTGCACCCAGCAGGGCGCGGCCTCTCCCTCCCAGCTGTGGGCAGCCATGAGTGACCTGAGCTCTGGAGTGCCGTGGGATGGCACAGCTGATCCCCAATGCTCTGCAGGCAGAGAGTGCTGAGAGCGGCTTCCCAGCTCTGTGGTGTGCCAGGAGCCAGCCCGGTGCCAGCACCCACCACTGACACCCTCCATCGGCTTGCTCCACACACGGGAGAGGTGCTGGGGTAGGGGGGAGCCTCATGGATATTCATGAGCTGAGGTTTGCTGATCAAAAGGCGCAATCCTGTTTTCCTTTATAATATATCTGGTTAATACAGACTTAATGAACAAATGAATAATAAATTAGACCAATTTTGTTTTCTTTCTTCTTAGAAAGGCGGGCGCGAAGGGGGACTCTGTGAGGGTTTGATTGATAGAAGGGGCTTGCTGGGAGATCTGCTCCTCAAACCCTTATTAAATATGAAACGAATAATGGTGCAATTGGTTTATTCTTGTTGCAGTGGTGGATGCAGGGAGAAGAGGAGGAGGATGGGGAGGAAGAGGGATTTTCAACTGCCTTCACCCCACACTAAGGCAGGGTTCAGGTCTCTGGACAGGCTGCTGAGCACCTCAGTGGTGGTGATTGCACCGATAACCAGAGCACAGTGTGGGCACAAGCTACAGGAAGCAGCCGGCACGAGCATGGCACATGGCCCAGGGTGACGCAAAGGCATCGTGAGGGAATGGAGCAACAACACCATTGCACCAGCTGGATCTGCACAGCCCCTTCTGAGCTCAGAAGGGTGATGTCTGAGGAGGTGCCACCAGGAGAAGGATGAAACGACAAGCTCCATCACAGAGATGAGTTGTGGCCACCCGTCACGGCCGCGAGCCAGGGATGGCATGGGGCCGTGGGTCCCTGCAGGGCAGCACAGCTCTCTGAGTGCTGCCCCCGCCGGCTTGGCTCACTGCAGCCTCCGGGCTCGTGTCACGTCCCACCTGCTGATGTGAAGCACTGGGAGGAGGTGTTGAGTCACAGGCCACTGGCTCATCCTCCACCTGGCAGGACTGGTGGGAAGGCAGCTGCCCAGGACAGCCCAGGGTGTTTCCCTAGGGAGCACTGGGGCTGGCATGCAGGTCTCTAGAAACACAAATCCCTTCAGAAACACCCTCCTGGCCTCCAACAGGCTCCAGGGTCTGGGCTTGAGTCTCCACAAGGTCCCACTGAGATGCCTGAACCACCTGGACTCCCTGCAGAGCCAGTGATGGGAGCATCCTCCTCCCCTAGGACCACATCATGCCCCTCTCCCTACACAAGGGTGCTGGGCTCCTTGCAGGGTGATGGATGTGGGTGTCATGGGTGGCTTTCCCATGCCCAGCACCCCTCTGCCCTGCCAGGAGGGCCAGGCAGTGAGTGACTCCAGGTGGGTACCGGCACCCCAAACCACCGGTGACAACGCACACAGCCTCCAGCAGTGAAGCAGGCGCTTGTGGAAGCTGCTCCTCTCCAGGTAGCTTCCCCCTGCCATCATTTCAATCAAAAAGAGACGGAATTCCCAGCTGCTGTGATCTTAGCGCTGCTCCAGCTGCCTTGGCCCAGCCTTGCTGCTTTTCTTTGAGGCTCAGAGCCCCTCACTGGAGTCCTGGCCGTGATGGGAAGCTGGGCTGGGGATAAAAGTGCCGCTTACCTGCTTACTTCTGCTCCAGCGCCCAACGAGCAGCAACACATGGATTACCAAAAATAATTCCCCCTAGAAAAGGAGGGGGGAAAGAGAGGGGGAAAAAAAAAAAAGGCAAAAAAGAAAAGAAAGCCTGTGCTGTGAGAACAGCCAGCTAACCTCGAAAGCCTCTTACCTGGCTAGATTTAACTGCCTTTGTTGCTGCATCAGCCTGAAAAATCCCCTCTCGCATCGTGTCAGTGCTGCTGGCAGTTCGGAGCCGCTTCCCGGCCCTTTGTAATGAAAGGCGGCTCTGTGCGGCGCGGCAGCCGCGGCTCCGCTCTCCCCGCTCCGGCTCCTCTCCCGAGAGACCCAGCTCTTCTCTCACACTGCTTTTCTTTGCGGGCCTGTGCACGGGGCTCCAGAAATGGCCTGGGGAGGAATTGCCTGTATTAAACACTGGCCCTGGCATTAACTTATCTTCTGCCTCCTTGAACCTGCTTATCGCTGTGATCCCAATTGCAGCACTTCCAGCTCGCTCCAAAGTGGCATTTCTGAGCCATATCTCCAATCTACTAATTAATGGCTTTATTAATGCTAGAGGAATGGCATGGGTTGGGACAGGGAGCATGAAGGGCACTGGAGCTTGGGCGAATCCAGGGTGCTAAGGTGAAGATGTCCCAGGGAGTTGGTACTGGTGGGACACAGCTCCCACACCACATTCCCATCCCCTCCTTTTCCAGGGCAAGCCCCAAGGCCACCTGTGCCACCACGGTTCAGAGCCTGGCACCTGTGCCACGCTCCAGCCAGCAGCATTATGGGGCTGGGAGTGAGCAGGGGATGAATGGGACCAAGCCTGGGTGCCCTTTCCCCTTGGATTTTTCTTCCATCTCGGCACAAGCCCTCAGAGATGAAGAGGGAGCCAAATCAGCTGAGAGGTATCAAAGAGGGATGTGTGTATGTGGATGGGGTGTGACACCGATCACAATGTCCCCTCTGAGTTGGTGTCACCCAGGATGGTGGGTGACAGTCACCTTGCCTGGGAGCATTTGGCAGAGGCGGCAGTACCCAGCTGGAGGACACAGAAGGGCGTTCATATGTGTGTGGTTTGCGGGACCTGAGCGCACCTCAGGGCCTGGAGCTGCATCACCAGCGCAGCATGCACATGCAGCACGCCTTGCCATGTGTGTGGGGACAGCCACAGCCCCTTCCCTGGACCTGACACTGCTCAGTGGGAAAGAGGACGGTGACGATGCTCCATCCTGCCTGAGATGTTTTGGTCTGTCTCCCAGGGTGGGCATCCCTGTCCCGGGCTCCCTGTGCCTCTCCCTCCCAGGCCCACATCTGGGCTGTGACCTCCATCGCGGGCTGTGTCCCCATCCCGGGCTGGGCTCCTCCTGCGCTCAGAGCGGCCCCGGGAGCGGGGGGGGTCCCGAGGGGATGCCGGGCGGTGGGTGGGGGAGGCGGGGGAAAGGCAGGGGAGGCAGCGGCGGGGGCGGGGAGCCCCGGCCGGACTCACATCCCCGGGGCCGGTGCCGGGCAGGGCCGGGGGCGGGGAGGGGGCGCTCGCCCCCCCTTCCCGCTGCCCGCCCCCGCGGCAGCGCGAGTCGGCGGCGGCTGCAGACGGGGACGGCGGCGCCGCGCAGGTAGGACCGACACCGGCAGCGGCACCGGCAGCGCGGCCGGCCCAGGGGGAGCTCGGTGGGGGGCAGGAGCGGGCGGCGGGGCAGGGGCGCCAGCCTCCGTTCGGCTGGAGCGGCGGGGAGCGGCGCCAGGTCCTGCCCGGCCGGCACCGGCCCCGGGGATGGGAGCGGCGGAGCCCCGAGCGGGGGTGTCCCCGCTGCTGCCGGAGCCGGGGTTGGATCCTGCCGGGAGAGGGGCGGGCGCCGGGCCGGCCGCGGCGGAAAGGCCCCGGGATGGAGGATCGGCGGTCCTGGGGACCGCTCGGGGCGATGGGGCGCCTCGGGTGCCCACGGAGAGCGAGGCCGGGGGATGCCAGGGGCCGGCGTGGGCGTGGGTCGGGCGCCGGCTGCCTGGCGGCAGGTGGGTCCGGGGGAGGGACACCTCGGGGGGACTCCTCGGCCGCTCGCTGTGGCCCCCCCATTTCCCCAGGGGTCGCTGCTCTGGCCACCTTGGTGGGGCCGGGGGAGCCTGGGGGGAGAGCCCGGTCGAGCGGGGAACACCCTGGCAGGCAGGAGTCACGTCCTGAGGGGCCGAGCCCTTGTCTCCTCTCCCCGCAGAGCCCCGGCCCGCGAGAGACCGGCTCCCCGTAGGCTCACTGCATCGTCCCGGGTGGCCTCGGTGGGCTACCGGGGTGGCCGGTGGCTCTCTGGGGATGTGGTACATGTGACACGGCTGAGCTCCCTGCTCCGTTCCCGGCTGCCGCCTCTTCCCTCTCTGCAATTTTCCATCCTCCCATCTCCACGTCTACCTCTGCAGCCTCTGGTTTCTTTTTTATCCTTCCCTCTTGTTTCAAGATCCGTGGGTTTGTGTGGACTTTTTTTTTCCCAGCCCACTCTCCCCCCCCGCTCCTGTTTTCTCATCCGTGCTCTCGCTCGCTCGAGCCCTCGTCTTTGTTTCAGCTGGGGGGAAAAAAAAAAAAAAAAAAAAATTGCTTCCCTTGTAAAGTTGGCCCTGGCAGAGCGAGCCCCTGGAGAGCGATGCTGCCCGGGTGGTGCGGGAGCCAATGGCAGCCCCCGCCGCCCTCCAGCCTCGGTCCCCAGCGCGGGGGGACACCGCTCGCCCCAATAAATACCTGTCACCTCCCAGGCAGGGCAGTGTTGGGGTGGCCCGCGGTTGGGGGGCACTGGCGGTCTGACACAGGTACCTCCGCGGAGCTGCTTTTCCCAGGGTGGGTTTTTCTCCCAGCATGATTTTGATCACGGGCCCCGTGTCTCGGTTTGGGCACCTCTGTCACTCGGATCTGTGTGTGGTTCTGGTCCCGTGGGGCTGGGGGGGCCTTCGGCCGGCCTAGGGTCTCAGGGAACTTGGGGTCTCAGGGGCTTGTGTTTCAGGTGTGTGCTGCTATGCCCAGGTTTGCCTTTGTTTGGAACAGGGACGGGAATGAGGGACGGGGAGGGGGGGAAGGGGGTTGGTCTTTTATTTTCCCTTTTGCATGTGTCTTTGATACCGTCCCTAGGCGGGGATCCCATTTCCCCGAGCCGCCTTTGCTCTGCGTGGCTCCTCCTGCGCTGCTGGGATTCACACCAGCCCCAGGTAAACGGAGAAGCCAGGACTGCTCTGTGCTTCCCTCTCCCCGTACCGCGGGCAGGCTGCCGGATCCCGGCTGCGATCCCTGCTCGGAGCCGCTTTGTGCCTGGCTTTGGCCTCCCTGGCTCGGGTATCGCCTGCCGGATGCTGGCGGCAGAATCTGGCCCCTTGTTTATAAGCGAGGGAGTAGTTTTGTCCTTATCTCCATCTGCTACGGAGGCTGGAGCTAAAATTTCAGTGGGATGCTGTGGATCACCCCGGGCGGCAGCCGGCGTGGGTGCTACGCCCAGGGGATGGAGTGCCCAGGGGAAGGTGTGGGCACACCGAAGGGCAGAGCAGCGATGGGGTCTGTTCAACCCAGAGCTGGGCTCTTGAGGACCACTGGTTTTAGCCATGGATTTATTGTTTGGTGTCTCTGTCTCCCCTCTGCCCTGCTTCCTTCTTCATCTCTAGGCTGGCTCTAAAAGGCAGGGAAGAGGTGATGCTCGGGGTGGGCAGCGCACAGAAGGCATGTGGGGTGTTTCGGGGGGTACGCACACACGAGGCTCTACAAAACGCCCACTTCCTTGTCCCCAGGAAGTTGTTTTTACAGGATGCTGTTGTGGCTTGGGGCACCCGATGATTTTGATGAACTAAATAAACGCGGGTGGAGCGGGAGGTGAAGGCACCGAGCCCCGTGGGGGGCGCCGGCCGGGCCCCTCCGGCTCACCGGGGTCGGTACGGCCGCGGCGGCTCCAAGGGCTGTGTTTGGAGCAATGACGTGTGCGGTGACGGGAAGGAGGGAGGGTGAGCAGGGCACCATCAGGAGCCGGAGCCCGGCCGCATCCTGGGGCTGCCGTGGACATCCACAGCGGGAACAGAGTCGGGGAGGGCGATGAACGAGGGATGGCGTCTTCCTCTGCTCTGCCCTCCGCCTGCCTCTGAGCTGCTGAGCCCCAGCACAACTGCTGCGAGCCCCTGCTTGCCCCTGCCTGCCCTCTCGAAGCCGCTTGAACTCGGCCACGGGGAAAGAAGGCCGGGCCTAGGGTTTCCTCCCACCTCCCCCCTTTTTTTGTGTGCTTTTAGACATGAGACATTCCTGAGCGGATATTCGTTGCCGGGGCTGGGACGCCTCCTGCCAGACAAAACTCATGAGAAATAGGGGAACTAGTTTGGGATTTTTTTTCTCCAGTGTCTTGACCCTTTGAGTTATTGAAAAGCCAGCTGCAGCTCAGCCCTGTACAGCGATTCCCATGTCTCCAGCCAGTCATTTTGGGTCTGTAGGTGGCTTGTAGAGAAGTCATTGTGACTACGGGAGCAGCAGCTCCCACTGTTGTGGTTTTTGTGGTAGGTTACATGGTTTTGTCTCTTTTTCCTCCCCTCCCCAGTTCAGATGTATAATTATCAGAATCGTCAAAGTGTAAGTTATAAAACAAAAAGCTGCTGTGACATAGTCATAACTGCCCTCAGTGAGGTCAGCCTTTGGAGCTGGGACACCCAGAGGAGCACTCTGCCTTGACCCATCTCCTGGCCACCATCCCATCACCCACCTGGCCAGTGCCAGGGGAAGGAGGGGAGATGCAGTTAGGCAGGCAGGGAGTGGGTGACCTTGTGAGGTCCCCTTCGTCCTGCTCCGCTCCACCACCTCTCGTTTTTGTCCAGGCACTCACTGTAGACATCTCTGAAAGCTCTAATCTGCAAAGCCCTGGGGGGCTCCACACTGCACTGGCTGCTATTATCCCCGAGACAAAGAGGGACAGGCAGGCAGATTACCTTGGCCTTAGTTTTTCAGCTGGGAGCAAAGAAAAGCTTTAAATGAGCTTGCTGCCAGAGAGGGATTGACGAGGCAGAGCCCCAAATGCCCCACACTCCTTCCTCTCCTCAGATGCTGCGGGACCCCATTTCTCATCCCTCGGGCTGTCCTGTCATTCCCTGCTCTGCTGCAAAGCCCCAGGGCGAGGCAAGGTTTTGTCTCAGGGCTGGGCTCCTCTGGGGCTCCCCTGCAGCACCCTCAGTGTCTCAGGCCCTGGAGCACCTGGGCCTGGCCTGGCCAGGAACAAAGTGAAGCTCACACCCACCTTGTATCCACCATCTCTGCACCTGGTGGTCACATTTCCAGGCTGGAGCGGTGCTGGGCTCCCGTGGTCTCGTCCCACCCGGCTCAGGGGCTCCTCTCCATGCCAGGGGCTGCATCCCATCCAGACTGGCCCCGTGCCGAGACCACAGCGAGGGGCAGGTCCCCTCCATATGGTGCCCCTGGCCGGCTCCCAGCGCCGGGGCAGGTGCTCTTGTCGGGACTACACAAAACCCCATTGTCGGGGCCCGGAGGGCTTCCCTCCCCGGGCAGGGGCCCGTGCCAGCCCCCGGGCTGATGGCTCAGCCTGGCCGGACACGGCCGCATCCTCCTCTGGGTGCCCTGCAGAGGATGCTCCCCATGCAGCCGCTGTCCCCCTGCTGTCCCCTCCCGAGCGGCCCGGCTGCCGACAGCCCTGCTGGGTGGGTTTTGTCACCCGGCCGCTGAAGTGCTGATGGTTTTATGCCCAGCACTTAATTATTTCCCCGATTGCCAGCGCCATGTGCTGGCGAGCGGCGCTGGCTGTAACCCCGCCGAGCCTGACGCCGCCGCTGCAGCCCGGGGAGCTAATGGCAGAAGCACACCACACGTGGAGTTTAATTATTGGCTTTCTTCCTTAACAGAGTACATTGGCTGACCTTAATGCAATTAATTAGGGCTTAATCAACTTCTGGTGGCTCTGCACAGCACACAGTGATTCCTGCCTTTCCAGGAGGGTTTATAAGAGGTTAAAGCGGTAGAGGGGAGGGTGTGGTGTTGTTTGTGGGTTTTGTGGGGCTGTGCTGATAAATAAAGTTAGTCAGGAATTGGGGTTGAATTTGTGTCTTCCCGGGCTGGGCTTGTTGCTTGACATGCTAGTGAAGGCAGGGGAGAGGTGAGCTGGACTCAAAAGCTGTGCCTGAAGTGATGCTTCTGCACAGAAGTGCTCGTGCTGCGTGTTTTTGGCATCACACTGAGCTCAGGGGTGGCTTGTGGTGGGAATGTGGCCGGGTTGTGCATTCAGCTGCTGCTGGTGGGTGGCACTTAGGTTTGTACCCAGAGTGCTGCAGGTGATGTGTGGGGAGCCCCTTTGCCTCCCTGAGCAGCTGCCAGCCTTGGAGACAAGAAGTTGTTGGTCACTGGCTGTTCCTGAGCAAGAGTGAGGCTCCTTCCCCTCCCTGCCCAGCAGCATTTAATAATTAATAGTTCTCATTAATATTACAGAATGCCTCCAGCACCCCTGGCATGGGCCCTGGGCTCTGCACCCCATGGCTCCTCTTGGCTTGCCTGCTGCATGCCCCAAAATCTTTTGGAGCCCCTAAAAGGGGCTTAGACACAGATGTCCAGCATAAAGATTTATTTGCAAACCTTGTGTCTCCAAACCAGCAGGCATCTGTTGGCATTTCTGGTGATAGGATGCCTTGTCCTTGGGTTCTTGGCTTCACCTGGGGATGAAGTGACAGCCTTGGCCTTGCAGAAAGCCCCTGGCAGGGGAGGTGGCCTTGTGCAAGTGGTGTCCTGGTGTCAGCTGTGGTGATGGTGGCTGAAACCGTGGCGTGTCCTGCTGCCTACCCTCACATCGTGCTTGCTTTGCATCCTCTCTGTGCCACCATCCCAGCAGTTCCTGTCACACAGTGGCATGTCCCCCTCTCTGCTGCTGTTTCCTTGGGTCCCCATGTCCCTGACTGTGCCACCAAGCCCCCTCATGCAGGCTGCCCAGTGCTGGGACTGGGATGTGGCAGCAGGAGCTGTGCCAGGCACTGTTGCTGCCTTGTTTGCTTCAGTGCCAATTCATTAATATCAAAAAGCTAATTAGGATTCCACAGCCCTTCCCACCCAGCCCTCTCCTTTGGAGGCTGGAGGATACTTGTCTGCAGGATTTTGCTGCAGCCCTGTGTTCAAAGGACTCAGTTCTGGTGTGTCCCATCCCAGTGGTTTGTGTCCCTCTCTCTGTTCCTGGCTAATCCATGTGGCTAAAGCCCCTCAAAGCCTGGCAAATGGGAAGTGATATTTGCCAATAATCCCTCTGCTCTCCTGGGCAGGCTTCTCATATTACAGGTTTATTAAAAAAAACAAAACCCAGGCAGCAATAACGGTGGCCCCAGGGAGAGCCCAAGCACAGATTGTTCCCGGTCAAACCCCACCTAACAGGAGAGCCCAGGCAGAGGCAGTGCAGGCCCAGCCCCATCTCATGGAGCATCTCCAGACAGACCCCAGCCCCTCTTGCAAGCAGAGGAGTGAGCCACAATCCTCTTTCTCCCTAGGGAACAAGCAGGATTCCCATGAGTCACAGACTAAATCCAATTTCTCCCCTCTAAAGCTGTGGGATAAACCCTGTTACTGCTCACCAGGGCTCCCCATTCCGGTGCCAGCACCCCCTGGCCATGGCATCGTCCCCACTGCTGGGCTGGGCAGGAGCAGCTCCTGCACTGGCATCTTGCAGGGACAGGACAGAGCCAGCACCACCTGCCTGGCACCTGCTAGGACAAACACAGACTCTGTTGCTGATTTGTTGCTTTGCTTTGCAAAGCTTTTGAGGAAACTTGCCCAGAATTAGGGATGCTGTTTGCTGTTTCTTCCAGGACAGGGTAGTGCTGTTGCTTCATCCTTTTCCAAAGTCTTGCCTCCTTGAGAATGGGCTTGTCCCGTGGGAAGTTCAAACCACTAAATATGTGTGGCTGAGGGTGTGTTTTTTTGTTTTTTTCCTGAAAAAAATATAAATTTCCCTGTAAGAAGTATCACTGCAGCTCGAAACATCTCATTGCATGGACTGGGGGTTTCCTTCTGGTTTTAAATCAACATTTCCCCTCAAAATGTCACTCAGGGAAAGCTGCTTTTTTTTACAGCGAAAGTCTGTGATGACATTTTAAGTGGAGAAGAAAATTGCTGCTTCGTTTCAAAATGTCAACTTTGAGTGGGGTGGGCTTAGAGTTTTTTGTTGTGTTTTTTTTTTTTTAATTCCAGTGTTTCCCAGGGGAAAAGCAAAATGGTTTCATTAGACTCAAGTAACTGTTGCCCCCCCCCATCATCTCCAAAATAAATGTTTAGGGTTTTTTTTTTGTTTTTATTTTAACCTGTTTGCATTTTTGTAGCAGGGAAACTTTTGCCAAGAGAAGTTGTACTCCGGTGGGATGCTGCCTTGGGAAGGGACAACCCTGCTGCATCCAAACCTGAGCCCTCTATGGCAAATTCTCTGCCACCAAACTCCAGTGAGGACCTGTGGGAGACACTCCACTACTGCCAGCTGGCCTTGGTTGCTGTGGGAAGGATCAATGGCACATCCAGGTTTTGAAGCTCTCTTCCTACTTTCCCTCTGTCTTGTACTCCTGGTTTTATTTCATACATCTCTCCTTGAAAATCGCTTGTTCTAGATTAGGTTAGAGACTGGAGTTATCTTCCTTTTATTTATTAGGGTAATTATACCTAATGATTCACATTCTCAGGGAGAGTAATTGCTCCCAAATACAGCGCTGGCAGTGTTCTTACCCAGCCAGGGTGCAGTGATTCACAAACACATCTTTTCCTACAATTCATCAGCTGATGATCCCACAATTGCTGACTTGGTTTGGAGGCAGTTAAGGAGCGATGGCAGACCCGGCGCTGCCCTCACGGTGCTGGGTTCCCTCCAGTGGTGCGGTCACTTGTGAGTGTCTCCTCCCTGCCACCCTAATGCCTGACACCATTCCCTTCCTGGGTGGGTTTTGCTGGGGATTTTGGGTGGGTCAAGCCTCTTAAACTGTGGGATTTATGCTTTTTATTTAGAGTCACAATGCCTGATCTGGCAAATGCCGTGGCACAGCCTGGCCTAGGGAAAGCCAGGGCTGTCCCCCTCTACAGTGGGAATGACCCCTCCAGGCTCCCAAAACGTGGCAGAGATGTGGTTTGACAGCTCCTGGGGAAGATGGGTGAGAGCCTTGGAAATACTGATGTGGAAAGCCAACCCCCCCAGGTTTTGTGTTGAAGAAAGCTTCTGTGTGGATGGATTCCCCCTTCCTTGGGGGTCTGGCAGCCCCCTGCCTGCACTGCCCCAGGGAGGGGACACGTGGAGACCCTTTCCTCAGGACTCCTGCCATCCACCATTCAGCGTGGGCAGGGACATCCCAGAGGGATATGTAGAGAGTCCACCCTGCTGCACAGCTCCAGTCCCTAGAGAAACCCAGGCACTGGGGATGGAGGAAGGCTTCTGGGAGTGTTTGGAAGAGTGTTGATGTTCCCAGTGCTACCCTGTGGCATGGAAAGGCAGCCTGAGGCTTGAAATTCCTCCTGCTGGCTTAAGGGGAGCCCAGGTTGATGGCTCTGGGGTGGCTCAGCCCCTCTGGAGTTGCTTAAGACAACACTATGGCGCTGGTTGGCTGCATTCTCCTGGGCAAAAAGTTTTTTGGTGCTGTGTGGCAACCAGAGAGTGAATTGTTACTTTGTTGGGGGGAGGGGGGGGGGTGGTTGGATTTTTTTTTTTTGTGGTGGGTAGTGGTGTGGGTTTTTTGTTTGTTTTGGTTTGTTTGTTTGTTTTTTCTTTTAGCTAGAAGAGCCATCCCTTCTCGGTCTGGGCTGCACTGCATGAGCCTGCACCCACCACCCGTTCTCTCCTGCCCCAGGCACTGCTCCAGCTCTCCCATGCCGCGGATGCCAGAATTGCTGCCGCGGTGTGAGCAGAAAGGCAGGAGGAGAGGAGGTGGCACAAACAGCCCTTTCTGCTGGCCACCACTTGGCTTCATCCCCAGCACTGCTTGGGTGGGCTCCCAGGGGAGCCTGCCCTGGTTGCCACCCCCGAACATGGGGTTGTGCCAGTGCTGCTCTGTGAGCACTCACTGGAGGAACAGCTCCCTGGTTGCCTTCCACCCACGTCCACCTCCTTAGAGGAGGATCCACACTCGTTCACGCTAGCGCCTGGCCCCCTGTCAAGAGCTCCTGCAGGCAGCCAGGAGCTGCTCCTAATGGGCTGCCAGGGGATTTGGGATCTGACAGCTGGATGCTGACAGCTCTGTGCAACTGCTCGCTCCAGCTGCTGGGCCCTCCTCTACCTGGTCAGATGGAGAAGGATCCCTGACCTCCACATGGAGGGGGCTGGCTCCTTTTTCTCCCTTTACCAGTTGTTTGTGATGGTGCTCGAGGGTTGTGGTACCCACTGCCCTGGTGGGGCTGCTAAGGCCTTGGGGGACAATGGTGGTACAAGCAGAGGGTTCCCAGGCTGGAGGAGCTCCTGCAGGGTGATGCTCCCACATGGGCACTGTGAGAGGGGAGCAGGTCTGGGTGTAGCACAGAGCAAGTCTTGTCACAGCTCCTAGCAGGGAGTTGGGGTGGGAGGCCCTTGGTAGCTGGGAGAGCTGGGAGCAAGTGCTGACACCTCCTGGGGCTCCCTCTGCAGCGGCTCTGGACCTCCCAGGCTTTCTCCTGGCTGACGCGTCACCTCTCTTCTCTGTTTGATGCAGGGCTCCTGTGTCTCCCCACAGACCCCATACAGGGGCTGGGGGGAATCCTGGGGGCTCCCTGGGGTCCGGCTCCGTGCCAGCGGGGGCCGTGGCAGCCACTGCAGAGGGACTGTCCCGTCGTCCTCCAGCATGGAGCATCTCACAGCCTGCCGTCTTGTATGGCTTTTTATTCCTATGTGATTATACATCCCACTTCATATAGGGATTGAAGCCGTGCAATACGCCGGGGTCCTACGGCGGAGAGCAGCCCCTGTGCCACGGGAGCCGGCCTCGGAGGAGCCACCAGAGCTGTCCCCTGGGGTGCTGGAGGAGGATTGCTGGCCTCAGCCTGGACTCCATCCTGTATCCCAGGCTCCCCAGCCCTCTTGGGATGCAGGTGAGGGGTGCCAAGCTGCTTTGGGGTGAGGCCAGCACAAGCCCACTCCTTGCATTGCACCCCCTTGGAAGGATGGGCCTGGTTCTGCACCACATCTGCTGTGGAGAGCCCCAGTGACTGCACTGGTGGGCTCATCCCTGGGGAATCTGCTGTTTTGGTTTTGTCCCCGACTATCCTGAGAGATGGGTGACAGCCTCTGGCAGCAGCTGGGTGCAGGCACTGCCAGCAGCACAGGGGAGGAGGAAGAGGAAGAAGAGGAAAAAGATGCTGAGGAATGCCCACACAGCAAGGGCTGCCCCAGGCACGATGCTCTTCAAGGTTTCTCAAGAGGCCTCAGCCACTCTTTCAAGGTTTGTGTTATATCTGTCACATTAGTGAAAACAGTGAAATCGTGGCTTGTGGAGGAGATGAAAGGCAGCCCCTTCCAATGCCTCCATAAAGGAAGGGCCCCATTAACACCTAGTGAATTATTGGCCATTAATCAGGCTCCGTGCAAAATAAAACCATCTACATTTATCATTATTGGATCCTTAATGAAGTGATAATGGGAATGCTGGGGAGCTGTGATATTAATGTCTTCTAAGAGGCAAGAGCAGAGCCAAGGGCGGCAGCCAAGATTTTTAATTTACTGCCAAAAGCTCGTGCTGTTAATAACGCTGTTACTTCTCCCGGCCGTTAACACTGTTTGGCTACAAGCTGCCGACTTAGGAGAGCACATCAACCCTCAACATACCCAGACTTTGTTGACCTGCTCCCCACCCAGCATCTGAGCACATTTTTCCTACCCAGTGTCCCCTGCCCATGTGTCCAGTGAGCTGCTGGCCATCTTCACCCAGCTGACTCCATCCTGAAGGCTGGCTGGTATGGACAGTTTTCTTTTCTAATAAAAAGGGAAGGGACTGTGAGCATCAAGCCCCAATAGCTCTTATATTGTCCTCACTTTTTCTGTGGCTTTTCTCCTTAGGCACAAGCACCCCAGAGCCAGGGTGGCACGGAGCTGGTCTCAGCACAGCCCACACACCGAGGTGCTTGGTGTGACTGCAGCCATGCTCTGGTTTCTTCACTTGTGCAGCTTTACTCCCATGAGGCCAATATCCCATCCAGGATAGCACGGACAAGCTGCAAAGCCCTGCTCAGCTGTGGTGACTCACTTGAGTTCCCACTGGGAAAGTCATTGCTCCTGCCAGGCCCTGCCAGCCCAGAGGCAAATAATTACCAGGCAAGTGATGCTCTTGTGTCTTAAGATTTGTGTTACCTCACAAATCCTACTAAACCTGGACCAGTGTGGCCCAAATGTGTGATGGCTCATGCATGGGGCCTTCTGTGAAGGGACTGCAAGTCAGAAGGAGCTGGCTTTGGGCTGGAGCAATAGCAGACAATTCCCTGCTGAGCACTGTCCAGAGGAATAAGATGATGCTTTGTCTGTGAGGGCTGTGCACACTCCAATGCTCCTTTTTTCCCTAGGCAGAGGTTGCACAAGGTCCACCAAAGCAACCCCTTGGAAATGGAGCTTTGACTTATCCAGGTAGAAGCATCAGAGAAGTATTTCTGTAGCCTGAGTGTTCTTGCTGAATCTCCCCCTGGCCTGTTATCTCTTCATTAGGAAAGAAGGGGCAAGAACAAAATCCATATATGGATATATATATATATGGCAGCCAAGCAAAGGTAGATGCAAACAGCTCCATCCTTTCAACAAACCTTTTATGACACTTCTCTCCTCCCCAACACACACTCTTTAATTGTTATGAAAAGCCACCATTCAGGAAACAAGGATGCTGCTCGGGCTACCTGGGGTGGGCATTTCCCAGGAGAAGCCAGCCAGCACTAGCCCAAGGTCCACTGAAATTGACTGCGAGGCAGCACAAGCAGCAGCTCCAAGCCCAGGGTGGTGTTCAGCGATGTGGCAGAGCTCTGGGCAGGGGGTTCTGGTGGCCCTGTGGCAGTGTGCCCAGGCTGGCACACTGGACTGCTGCTGAAGTGACCCTTCTGCCAGGCAGCCCAGCCCGAAACCGGAGTCACTGTGCATTGTGCCGGAGCAGAATGGTGCAGGGAGCGTTCCCCACGCTGTGGAGCCAGCTTTACCCAGTTATCCTGGCTGCAGCCCGTACGTTTGGCTGTATCGCTGCCCGTGCGACTGCCCCCGTGGAGCTGCCCTGCTGGGCTTGGAGCAGGCGACCTGCCAGCGACCTCCGGAGAAAAACACACGGCACAAAGCAGCTTCTCCTGCACAACCACCGCCTGACATTAAGGGGGCACAGCGAGCTCTGTAACGCTTGGCAGATTTTCCCCAGCAGATCTCGGAGCTGTTTGCCAGTGTGAGCAAGTTCAGGCATGTTACAGAAGACCTTCAGACTCCGAGGACAAATGAGATGCGTGAATGAGTTTAAACCACCGGGCAAGACTGGGGTTTTGAAATTCCCAGGGTTGTGCCTTATTCTGAGCTTGGGCTGTAGCCCAGGCAGTCCAGCTGCTAGCCTGGCGTCGACACCAGGCCCCGTGATAGTCCTGCTGATATCCCTACTTGTTAGATACTGGCTTCAAAACCAAAATAGGAGGTTTTGCATCCTCCTCAAAACCCCACCCTCTGATCCACCTTGAAGTGGGATGCAGAACGACTGACTGTTCAGTGAGACACCACAGGGTGTTGGCACAACGGTGTATTTATGTCACGAGATGAGATCAGCCACTCGGAGTAGGTCGGTCTGTCTGGAAAGAGTCTGAGTCAAGCGTGTCCTATTACATTAGAGCTGGATTTTCAAAGGAGCTCAGCTCCCACTTAGGCTCTGTAACAAACAGACAGATATTCAAAAGGAGTTGGACGTGCTGGGTCACACTGGCTGCTGAGCTGAAGTCCTTTGAATATCCAGCCAAACCGTCAGTGTGCCTGTTGCTGCAGGCAAAGCCCTCCTGAAATCCAACCCCACTGTGAGCTCCATGTCCTGGGAAACCAAGCTCATCTCTGCTCTCCCACATATCACACTGCAGTAGGTGACAAAAACGCGATAACCACCGTGTCCCTGTGCATGTGCATGTGGGGGGAGCAGCTCCCTGTCAGAGCACAGATCTGGCAGATTTGCCCTTTGATCAGCTCAGCAGCATGGGTCAGGAGAGCTGATCATGAAGGTTTCCTTGCCTTTTGTTCTGTGGAATTAGCAGAGTTAATCAGAATGACAGCGACTTCTGCCTCAGTGCAGAGGAAAGGTCAGTGGCTCAGGCTGGATGCACGACAGTTTTCTAGACAGTTGGAAAACAACACCATGAAAGCTCATAGCATACACGCTGCTGGCACAGAGGATCTCCCAACAGGGACCAGCAGGAAAGATGTTACTGTGGAGGGAAGGAGGCTGGAGGAAGACTCCACACAGCCGGCTTGTGGAGCCGGCACTTCATTCATCCCCATCCTTACACTGCGCATTGAAGGTATGTCATCCTCTTTGTCACTGTGCACTGCTTGTGTCACCCAGCCAGTATCAAGAACTCTCTGCCAGTGTGCTTCTTAGCCACACTCCTGGGTGTGCCTCCTGCTGGGCTTGGGGTCTCTGTCATCTCAGTACTCTGGTGTGGGAAGAGCTGTAGGGCACTGTGTTGGCATGTGGAGCGGATGCTGGGTGTCCCCTTCTCACCACATCCCCCCAACACCTCCATGCTTCAGGTGAGCAGGCCTTACTGCTTGTACATCCTTCAGTCACTGTAATTTGCTCCAGTGAACCCCTAAAACCCCACTGCTGAGCTGCTCTTTAGCTGGGGGCACTGGAAGTGCAACAGTGCAGCAAGGGCTTTCCATGGTCGCCCTGCCATGGCCTCAACTTCCCCATATCTTTTAAATTAACTATAGTTGAAGCAGTCACAGGTCTTAAATCCAGTTTCCTTGTCTGTAATGTGACCTCTTACCTTCCTCTGATGGCCCCAATTACAAGTGCTTGTTTTTGCTGTGGACATCCACTCATGTGTCTAATTAGTGGATTCCTTCTGTCAAAGACACTAGCAGCCTCGACAGTGAGCCCTAATTTAAGTAGTTTGCATTTGTCCACAGCATTGGTGCTTTCATTTACTCCTGCTCCTAATTAAGTGCATCTGGATATCTGCAGAGGGTACTCTCATGATCTCTCCATGGCTCTAATTAAAATGGCCTGGATGTCCATGACATTGGTGCCTGTCAAGCCTGTCACCAGGAGGTGACGCCCACCTTGGAACTGGCTGAAGAATGTGTAGGAGTCATTGTTCCTGAGAAAGACCTCCACATCCAGGCCCTCCTGCACTGCCTCAGCCACCAGCCCTGGGCTGCAGAAGGCTCCTGCTGCCTCCGTTGGCCCATCCTGCCCATCTGTTCCCCCACTGAGGAATAGGATCTCACACCTCCCTTGGGGGCTGCTGGCTCCTGTGGCCTGAGCCTTGTGCAGCCCCAGCCCCACACGCAGGGCCAGCTCCTGGTTTCTCCCTCCCTTACCGGTTCCCTGGAGCTGGACTGTGGTTTCTCCACCGGCCAGGATGCAGACTGGTCTGTCGGGCCCTAATCCTCGCAGCGCCTCTAGAAACTCGTCCAGGTCCAAACCTGGGATCTGTAGCTCTGCTGCCAGCTGCAGGAGATTCCCCCTCAGCTCGTCACTCAGGGCACCTTCTCTGAGGCTGGCAAAGCCCAGGCAGACCAGCTGGATCAGCTGGCAGTACAGTGTGGCAACACGACCGACTTCCCCATGGACTGCTGTGCTCAGGACCAGAGCTGCATAGCCCAGGCCCTCAGCCTGGCGCCTGGCCTCTTCCAAAGCCAGGGTGTTGGACCCAAGGATGATGTTGGAAACATGGGAGTAGCTTTGCGGAGCAGTGGGCTTGGTGGGAGAGCTGGAGAGGACCATTTCCACTGACTTGGGCAGGTTGTGCAGCAGGTTGTATTTGGTGAGTATCTGAAGGCAGTCTTGGATGCTGTGGGAGCTGGCAGCTGTGGGACCACTCGCTATGATGTCCAGGGGGTCACCTATCACGTCAGACAGGATGAGACTCACCACCTGTGGAAAGAAATGCCCACAAATTACTGCAGGAGACAAAGACAGGTGACCACAAAAGAGCCCTGGCATAAGCACTGCTCCGAGTGCCATCCCCACATCAAAGCAGATGGAAACAGGGTAGGTCTTCACCTATTTTTTATTTTTTTTATGGACCTGTGAGTGTTACCTTGCCCTTCTCAAACCCACAGATTTACAGTCCCCTTTGAAGCTGGACTGTCATGTTGGAAGATGTAACTTGTGACACTGCACTTGGCAGGACCAGCCTAGTATGGGTTGAGCAATGGCACATGCTGAGAACAGCCCCCAGGGGAGCCAAGGGTCTGAGCCATCCTTGAAAGTGTGGTGCTGAAGCAGCAGTACTTGAAAGTGCCTGCTGGGTGTGGGCTGGGGTCTGCAGAGTGGCATGATGGGATGGCTAATGTTTCCCAAGTCTGAATTCCCACTCTTCCATATCCCTGAGATTTTCAGTCCTCAGTGAAATCTCAGCCAGAGAGCCCCAAAACAGTGTGCAAAGTTGTTCACTGAGTATGCAAAAAACCCTTGCAAGTTGATTAAAGCTCTATTTTGAGGGTAGATGGGTGATCTCTGGGCAAACAGGGCCTTTCCCTTGGTTACCTGTGCAGGATGTGCCAGCTGGGCCAGCCCTCCACCTTTCAGCACAGACAGAGTCTTCCGGACAATGTTCAGCTCCTGTATGGCAGCTCCTCGGGAAGCCAACATCTTTGTGAGTTTCTCCTTCTCCTCAAGGAGGATGGGAGGGATGGGAGCAGGCAGTAGGGCTGATCCACCCCCTAGGATGCAGAAGAGATGGCAAGGACATCAGAATAGCAGGAAAAGGAGGACAAAGGAGAGCAAGGCTTTAGTCTTTTCCCTCACCAGTGTCTGGAGGGAAGGCAGAGGTGACTGGGGACGTAAGCTAACATCTCTGGAGAATTCAGTCATCTTCAACAATGGGTTTTAATCACTGCTGTCCTGCACTCTCTGCAGTCAGCTACACTTCACCCAGGCAGTGTGAGCCTGGCTGGATGGGGGCCCCACAAGCCTGCAGTGTGGTGGGGATGACAAAAAAGGGACAGCAACTACCCTCACCTCTGCACTGGGCCACAAGTGGGTCCTCACACTGATGTTCGAGGGTTACCTGGATGGGTGATCAGGGAGCATGGCCTCCACGGCTCACACAGCAGTCAGTGCTGTGCACATGGGGACACTGCCTGCTTTGGTGGCCCAATTTATTCAGGATAGTGTGTAAAAACACTGTCTGGGGATGCAGTAAGATTGGAAACTGCTGAACCTGCACTCATCTAGGCCTGGGAGGAAAGAAAAGGGGCTCAGTAATGCAAAGGACAAAGTACACCCTGAGTCCAAGGTGATAGCTTCACTGATGGGAATTCTGTCTGATACAAGCAGGCACTGGAAATGTGGAAAAGAAAGCAAGGTTCTAATGGAAAAGTGGAATGGATGGAAAATAGAGGAGAAAAGAGCAAGGTCTGTGCAGGGAGTGAACATGCACAGAAGTACAGCCAAATGCTACTGTCAAAATGCAAAGCTTGCTCAGAGGTTTGAGACAAATCAGCATCAATAAAACATGATGAGCAAGAAAAACAAATGCAAATGCCTGTGTTTCAGTCAATAGCCAGGGATCTAGCTGAGAGGCAGGAGCAGTTGGGGACCGGCTGCTGTGTGGGAGTGCACATGCATAAGGAGTCACAGCCACGGGGAGATCCTGTACGGGCTCCCTGAAGGGCTGAGGAGTCTCTTGGAGATCCCTGTAGCCAAAAGACAGGAGGAAGCCCAGGGGAATCCCCAGAAAGAACAGCTAGCTTCCAATCACTTGGGTGTTTGCCTAATGGCACTGCTCTCTCCGTACTGGATCAGGCTTCAGCATCCACAGAGGAATAAACACTGAGCAGAGGAGACCAAGGCCTTTCTGCAGAGCTGCTCCAAGCCCCTGCATGCTTTTGCCATGACACCTACTGAACTCAGGATGAGGTGATGTCATTGCATCCCTCTGATACATCTTCTTACACAGCCCTGGAGCTGGGGACAGCCTGGGAGTCACCAGCCAGGCCTGGGGGTGTGCAGAGCTGCCCCTGCAAGGCCTGCAGTTTACTCTGTGGGACCTGGAGGCCTCATTTCCACTCTCTGGGAAGGAGCCAAGCCCTGGGAAAGGTTAGTCCCAAATCTCAGCTTTCAGACTCACACTCCCGCACAAATGCAGAGTATGCAAGTCTACCAAGTGCTTGCTTCTCCATGGCTGCATCCCCAAATGCAAGGAGGGGGCAGGAAGAACGTGTCTCCTTGCCAAGAGGTGAGAACAGCCAGGCTGTGCCCAGAGGTGCCACTTCACTGTGGTGGCACAACTGCAGGACGCCGCCTGTGCATCTCAGCCTCCTTCCAGTGCTGGGAGGCAGTGTGTCCGCTGCAGCAGCAGGAAGCCCTGTGCTCTCCCTTGCCACAACCCTGGAGAAAGGAGAGAAAAATCAAGAGATGCAAGTGTCCATGCTGAAGGGGCTGGCACAGCACAGCACTGCCTTGCTGCATAGCCAGGGGTGGGCAGGCAGCTGGGGACCCCTCAGCAGATCCCATTCCCTGGGATTCCCACACTACCTGAGATGAGCACAAGGAGCAGGTCATCTGCAGTCAGACCCTGAGCCAGCTCCTGGATGGCAACTGCTCCCTTCAGAGCCTCTGCATCTGGGAGGTTGTTCTTGGCACCTTCAATGACCTGGATTTTGCTGTGTGGCTTCAGCAGCATCTCCCTGGTGAGGTAAGAGAGGTAATTACACGACAGACCTGTGCACCCACACAGGCAGACAGGTTGTCACCTGCAGGTGCCTGGTGTACCAGTGGCATACAGGGAGTGCCCAGGACAGGCAGATGGTCTGTGCTGAGTGTCTCTTCCCCATATCCAGCACAAGAGGTGGGCTGTGTCACTGGGATGTGATGGTGGTTGAAGATGAGAGCGGTGGGGTGGATGGGGTGGGCAACAGAGCAAGGGCAGCTCAAAAGGACTTAAGGTGTTCACAGCAACATCCCACAGAGGACAAATCTAGCAGCCTACACCCCTCCTTCCTGCTCCCCAAAATTGTCCATAAACAATCCTTACTGCATTCCTGCTCGCTGCAGGCTCTCCTGGATCCCTAGTGGCACATTGATAATCCCCTGAGTGAGGTGCTCTCCCAGGATCTCTTCTGCTGCTGCGGCCATCCCCAGCACAGCTTTTCCGAAACCCACCAGGTACAGGTTCTTCTTCACTGGAAAGGCCTGGCCCTTCACCAGCAGCTGAGGACACCCATCTCCCTGGAGCTTCAGAGCCCTCTTCAGCATGGGAGCTGGGCGGACGGTGCCCACAGCACCACGGAACAGGGACAGTGCGTGCTCGCGGAGAGACATTGTGCACGGGCTGGCAGGACTGAGCCACTCTGTGTTGTGGGTGGGCTTGTGCACTCTGTCAGCACTGGCAAGGCCTCAAGGGCTGATGAGACAGCCAGCAGCCTCCAACCTGCAAGAGAAAGCAAACATTTTTGCTAGTAGAAGAGACAGGGCTGTCACAGAAAGAACAGAGAGGTCAAAACATGAACCTAGTGGAACTCTAGCTCCTGTTTCCCCTAGATTAAGGTGCCATACGAGCAGCACTTTCTAACTTTTCCCCAGGCAGGAAGAAGGGAAGGACAGTGTCACATTCAAACTATCTGTCAGCTTGTGATTCCCCTGCAATCTCATCACCTCCTGCAGGGAAGGTGAGCTCTGCCAGCCAGCTTCTCCATCACTGTAGATTTGCCACTGGCAAGCCATCATTTCTATTTGCTTAGCGTTTGACACCTTTCCAAACTGTGGAAGCTGCTCTCTGTCCTGAAGAGAGCAGGGCATCTGGGTGGAACAGCTTTTCACTACATTAACTCCCTTCCTCATGCTAGCCAAATGTTGATCTCATCCTCTGGCTGTGCCCCATGTGTCCCTGCAGCATCAGACACAGACTGAGGAGAAACAACGGCCTTGCTGGTTGCCCCATCCCTTGCTGCTGGTGGCCACAGAGAGACCAATAGTGAAGATTCTTCACCAAACAGCAAATTAACACAAGGCTTCATTTACCTTTCTCTTTTAGTCCTCATTATCCATTAAAATCACATTTAGAGCCCAAATAAGACTTCATATCCAGGCAAAGTTGCCAGCCGTGTCTGTGAAAGCCTTTTTGAGCTGCTCTCCACTGAGCATTAGCATTATATGCAACAGATCTGTGCATGGACAGAGAGATCTCAGCTGCTCAAGGGCAGATACTTATCTTGACAGAAGAAAGGTGGCCCCTGCCAGCATACACACATCTATTCCCTCCCAGCATTTCTCCTTCCTTCTGTTAACTGGCAGCAAGTTCACTGCTGGTTTCTGAGGATCAAAGATCCTTGTGATCTGCATCTCTCCTGCTCATGGCATTTAAGGCAGGGTGCCAGGAGGCTGAAGCAGCCAGGGCAACACACTTGATCACAGACCCATTGAAATTACCTGAGAGAGTTAATCCTCTCTCTAGTAAGCGGATGTGTTTTGTGCAAGGGATTCTTTTAGGAGAGCTCAGGAGTCCAGAGGTCTCTTTGTCCTGACACTCCCACACCATTGCAAGGTGTTAATCATTAAGCTGGACAAGCTTCTCAACAGCTCCTCTGGGTCTAAATCTCCCTTCTTTTGCTGCAGGGACCCAAAGGATCTACACAAAAATCCTCTACACAGCTTCTCAGGCATTGAAACTTGGGCACACTCTGAAATCTTGGTACAAGGGACTTGTAGGTAAGGCTTTACAGAGAATCAAAGGTTTGTGAGAGAAAGAACCCCAAGAATCACTGAAGTGGGAAAATGCCCTTAAGAACAAGGCTAACAGTAAATGATTCATTGTTTAGGAGAACAGATTTTAAAGCCAAAAGCCAAGGCAGATTAACTACCTATGTGTACTCCCTTTAGGTGATGGTCAGAAGGACTGGCTTTTCAACCACGAGGAGACAGGAGAAAAAAAGACAGGGTGCCCTGACCACTTTGTTACCAGACTCTTAAACTTCATGGCAGCTGATGCTGCTGGCAGTTTAAACCACTGACCCCACTTCAATGAGGGCCAGAGTAACTGCGCTGACCGAAGTGAAGTCAGCTGTGCACCACTCAGGAACTGAGATAAGCATCTCTGCTCCCAGCAGCTCTCTGATTCACCTGGTGGCACAGAGCAATTCAGAAGAAGGTGCTACAAAGCAGAGGTGCAGCACACCCCGGGTCACCTCGTCTGAGCTGCAATACAGGATTTGCAGGAATGGCTGGAGAAAAAAAGCTTAAAAGGCGA